>NW_027660570.1:5000-17500 GCF_963280865.1 Gymnoscopelus braueri | reverse complement strand
ATCCATCGTCACTCAGAGAAGTAGAATGTGGATGTGACGTCGTTCCAAAAAGCCATCCGCTTCCTGTTTGGGATTTTCAGAAAAACTGCTGTAACTCAGTTTCTTTTTTTTGCATTGAAAACCACTAGTTTTCAGCGGGCAGAAGCCCCAAAATGGCGGATCGCGGTTGGAACGTTGTCGTTCCTATGGATACACAGATCCCTCCGCTAACCCACGGGGACTATTTTGTTTGTGTTTTTGGGACACAATGTCGGTTCCACGGCGTTTAAAATATAATCGGATTGAGTTAATTATACGCTGGCAAGGGTATAGAAAACTATGTTTAATATCTTGGCAATCAATGTGTTAAGCAATGGCTGGTGAAGGAGCTCTAAAACGGCGAAAAGTATCCATTAAGCGTCGGCATTAAGCGTCCATTCTCCACACGGGGGGGGGGGGGGGGGGGCTCACCAAAATGGATCATAGCACAGGGCACCATGAAGGGTTAATCCGCCCCTGCATATCAAAGCCGTTGCTCAGTGCTCAAGTTGTCCAGTCGTTGAAATGCAGCAGCTTTTTCTGCACGTCTTATTTCACTTCAAAACGGGAGTTTTTAATTCAGGCCTATAATAACTGCTGGTTAGTGAAGTGTGTTCAGATTAGAGACGTTCTTCCAGGGCCTTTGGAAGAAACCTGAGACGTCAGATGATGTTAATTAGTAGAAGATGTGAAACACTTTGGTGGAATATCAAGGCAGGATGTTATAAAATGTCCTCCACGTTTTCATGGTTGAAAGATTCAAATTACTGTCTGTCTGAACACACACACACACACACGCACACAGCACACGCACACACACACATTCTGTAACTAGGGATGACGCGATATGGACATTTCATATCAGAATTATTGTGGCCACAATAATTGTAGTTAATGATCTTCACGCGATAATCAAAATATGCACAAAACACTTAAAATGCAAGTTTTGTTAACCCCAGCATCCATATGCTCACATCCACATCCGTTGTGAACTTGTAGATCGGCTATTTTTGGCTGAAGAGATTTGGTGTAGAGTGGGAAAAAAAGAGCGGCAAAAGCTTGTGCTATTTAGGTCCTTTTAGAGGGCAGCGGTATAAAAAGTACCCAGTTATTTTTTAAGTAAAAGTATCAATACTGCAATATAGAAATACTCTGATACAGGTTTAAAAAAATCGGAATTCTAAATTTACTTGAGTAAAAGTACAAAAGTATTGGCATCAAAATATACTTAAAGTACCAAAAGTAAAAGTACTAACATGTTTGAGAATAGCAGATCTACAAGCTCACAACGTGTCGCGTTGCGACGCGTTGTGAGCTTGTAGATCTGCTATTTTCAAAAAGCATAGGTATAAAATAGGGCTAAAGTGGTAAACGTATGTTTTATAATGTAATAATTTATATCTGCAAAGTAAAGTTTTCAAATAATTGTAGTGGAGTAAAGTACAATATTTGCCTCTGAGAAGTAGTGGAGTACAAGTAAAAGTACTGAAAATTGGAAATACTCTAGTAAAGTAAAAATACCTCAAAATTGTACTTAAGTACAGTACTTGAGTAAATGTACTTAGTTACTTTACACCACTGAGGAGTTTCTTAAGGAGCTCTTAAGCTCTTATGTATAGAAGGGTTTAAGAGGCAGCTAAAGGGTTAAGAGGCAGCTAAAGGGTTTAAGAGGCAGCTAAAGGGTTAAGAGGCAGCTAAAGGGTTAAGAGGCAGCTAAAGGGTTTAAGAGGCAGCTAAAGGGTTAAGAGGCAGCTAAAGGGTTAAGAGGCAGCTAAAGGGTTAAGAGGCAGCTAAAGGCAAACGCATGTTTGACCGACGTTTGAAGAAGTCACCAGTGGTGGAACGAAATATTTCACTTAAGTGAAAAAGTATCAATACTGCAATGTAGAAATACTCTGTTACGAGTAAAAGTCCGGAATTCAAAACGTACTTAAAGAACCAAAAGTAAAAGTACTCATTATGCAGAATATCCCATTTCAAGTTTTCAAATGTATAAACATCTTTTGAAAATAGCAGGCGATGCATTGTGAGCTTGTAGATCTGCTATTTTCAAAGGCCCAAATGTAAATAGGGTTGAAGTGATTAATGTATGTTTTGTAATAATAATCAAAATCTACAAAGTAACTAGTAACAGTGTAGGAGAGACAGACAGACAGACAGACAGACAGACAGACAGACAGACAGACAGACAGACAGACAGACAGACAGACGGATAGCTTGAGAGGGAGACAGTATAGGAGGGAGAGACAGACAGACAGACAGACAGCTGAGAGAGAGACAGACAGACAGTATAGGACACAGACAGACAGACACGTCTGTCTGTCTGTGTGTGTGTGTGTGTGTGTTGAGCTGAGCTGAGCTGTCATCAAACCGTTGAGTCAGCAGAGGTGTCTAACAGGAACACTGACACACACACACACACACACACACACACACACACACACACACACACACACACACACACACACACACACACACACACACACAGCTTGTATCTCCATAATTCAACGCAATGTTTCATTGTCCCCCCCGTAAAGTATCCCTCTGGCTGGGGTGAGATAAGGTGCATGCACACTCCATCAGAACAACACACGCACACACACGCACGCACACACACACACACACACACACACACACACACACACACACACACACACACACACACACACACACACACACACACACACACACACACACACACACACACACACTCTCTCTCACACATACACACACACACACACACACACACACACACACATACACACACACACACACACACACACACACACACACACACACACACACACACACACACACACACAGACTCCATCAGAACAACACACTACAGGCTTTTTTCACTGACGGAAACTAAATAAAAACAAAATACAAACTAAGCTATGATGACTAAAGCTATGACTAAATATAGTGACACTATATCTGTCTGTCTCTTATATGTCATCATGATTTGTGTGCATGGGGTTCTCATTTTAAACTAGCCAAGTGCTTCATGAGTCTTCCAGTTTAGTACCTTGTATTGTGAATTTGTACTTCCATGCAGGGGCGGGACTTACCATTGGGCTAGGGGTGGGCTGCAGCCCACGGGCCTCCAACTGGGGGGGCCTCCGATTTTTTTGGTAAAAGAAATAAATAATAATAATAATAATTATTATTATTTATTTATTTTTTTATGCCAAAAAACCAAAAACTGGAAAAAAACGAACCAATCCACCCAGAACCGCGAAAAAAAACGAACCCAATCCGCCCAGAACCGCAAAAAAAATTCGCGAGCGCACGCGAAATAAAAGTACATCAATCAATCAATCAATCAATCACACAATGGTAGGAGGGACTGGTAGTGGAGAAGAGATCCAGTAGAACTAAGACAGCGTTGTGAGCTTGCAGATCGTCTATTTTCGGCACTCCGCTAAGTATAAATCAAGCTTTACGACGCCATCACGGCCCCGCCAACATACGCTTTAGTCGACTAAATCAACTGTGGATTTGTTGACTAAAATCTTACATTTGTCGGTACAAGCAGGGAAATGGGTTTTTCTGCAGTGTGTGAGTGTAGAGTCATACAGTGTGTGAGTGTAGAGTCATACAGTGTGTGAGTGTAGAGTCATACAGTGTGTGAGTGTAGAGTCATACAGTGTGTGAGTGTAGAGTCATACAGTGTGTGAGTGTAGAGTCATGCAGTGTGTGAGTGTAGAGTCATACAGTGTGTGAGTGTAGAGTCATACAGTGTGTGAGTGTAGAGTCATGCAGTGTGTGAGTGTAGAGTCATGCAGTGTGTGAGTGTAGAGTCATGCAGTGTGTGAGTGTAGAGTCATACAGTGTGTGAGTGTAGAGTCATACAGTGTGTGAGTGTAGAGTCATGCAGTGTGTGAGTGTAGAGTCATGCAGTGTGTGAGTGTAGAGTCATACAGTGTGTGAGTGTAGAGTCATACAGTGTGTGAGTGTAGAGTCATACAGTGTGTGAGTGTAGAGTCATACAGTGTGTGAGTGTAGAGTCATGCAGTGTGTGAGTGTAGAGTCATACAGTGTGTGAGTGTAGAGTCATACAGTGTGTGAGTGTAGAGTCATACAGTGTGTGAGTGTAGAGTCATATGAGTGTAGAGTCATACAGTGTGTGAGTGTAGAGTCATACAGTGTGTGAGTGTAGAGTCATACAGTGTGTGAGTGTAGAGTCATACAGTGTGTGAGTGTAGAGTCATGCAGTGTGTGAGTGTAGAGTCATACAGTGTGTGAGTGTAGAGTCATACAGTGTGTGAGTGTAGAGTCATATGGAGTGTAGAGTCATACAGTGTGTGAGTGTAGAGTCATGCAGTGTGTGAGTGTAGAGTCATGCAGTGTGTGAGTGTAGAGTCATACAGTGTGTGAGTGTAGAGTCATACAGTGTGTGAGTGTAGAGTCATACAGTGTGTGAGTGTAGAGTCATACAGTGTGTGAGTGTAGAGTCATGCAGTGTGTGAGTGTAGAGTCATGCAGTGTGTGAGTGTAGAGTCATGCAGTGTGTGAGTGTAGAGTCATACAGTGTGTGAGTGTAGAGTCATACAGTGTGTGAGTGTAGAGTCATGCAGTGTGTGAGTGTAGAGTCATGCAGTGTGTGAGTGTAGAGTCATACAGTGTGTGAGTGTAGAGTCATACAGTGTGTGAGTGTAGAGTCATACAGTGTGTGAGTGTAGAGTCATGCAGTGTGTGAGTGTAGAGTCATGCAGTGTGTGAGTGTAGAGTCATACAGTGTGTGAGTGTAGAGTCATACAGTGTGTGAGTGTAGAGTCATACAGTGTGTGAGTGTAGAGTCATATGAGTGTAGAGTCATACAGTGTGTGAGTGTAGAGTCATACAGTGTGTGAGTGTAGAGTCATACAGTGTGTGAGTGTAGAGTCATGCAGTGTGTGAGTGTAGAGTCATACAGTGTGTGAGTGTAGAGTCATACAGTGTGTGAGTGTAGAGTCATACAGTGTGTGAGTGTAGAGTCATGCAGTGTGTGAGTGTAGAGTCATACAGTGTGTGAGTGTAGAGTCATACAGTGTGTGAGTGTAGAGTCATACAGTGTGTGAGTGTAGAGTCATGCAGTGTGTGAGTGTAGAGTCATACAGTGTGTGAGTGTAGAGTCATACAGTGTGTGAGTGTAGAGTCATATGAGTGTAGAGTCATACAGTGTGTGAGTGTAGAGTCATACAGTGTGTGAGTGTAGAGTCATGCAGTGTGTGAGTGTAGAGTCATACAGTGTGTGAGTGTAGAGTCATACAGTGTGTGAGTGTAGAGTCATACAGTGTGTGAGTGTAGAGTCATACAGTGTGTGAGTGTAGAGTCATGCAGTGTGTGAGTGTAGAGTCATACAGTGTGTGAGTGTAGAGTCATACAGTGTGTGAGTGTAGAGTCATACAGTGTGTGAGTGTAGAGTCATATGAGTGTAGAGTCATACAGTGTGTGAGTGTAGAGTCATACAGTGTGTGAGTGTAGAGTCATAGCAGTGTGTGAGTGTAGAGTCATGCAGTGTGTGAGTGTAGAGTCATACAGTGTGTGAGTGTAGAGTCATACAGTGTGTGAGTGTAGAGTCATGCAGTGTGTGAGTGTAGAGTCATACAGTGTGTGAGTGTAGAGTCATACAGTGTGTGAGTGTAGTCATACAGTGTGTGAGTGTAGAGTCATACAGTGTGTGAGTGTAGAGTCATGCAGTGTGTGAGTGTAGAGTCATGCAGTGTGTGAGTGTAGAGTCATACAGTGTGTGATTGTAGAGTCATATGAGTGTTAGAGTCATACAATGTGTGAGTGTAGAGTCATGCAGTGTGTGAGTGTAGAGTCATGCAGTGTGTGAGTGTAGAGTCATACAGTGTGTGAGTGTAGAGTCATACAGTGTGTGAGTGTAGAGTCATACAGTGTGTGAGTGTAGAGTCATACAGTGTGTGAGTGTAGAGTCATATGAGTGTAGAGTCATACAGTGTGTGAGTGTAGAGTCATAGCAGTGTGTGAGTGTAGAGTCATACAGTGTGTGAGTGTAGAGTCATACAGTGTGTGAGTGTAGAGTCATACAGTGTGTGAGTGTAGAGTCATACAGTGTGTGAGTGTAGAGTCATACAGTGTGTGAGTGTAGAGTCATACAGTGTGTGAGTGTAGAGTCATGCAGTGTGTGAGTGTAGAGTCATGCAGTGTGTGAGTGTAGAGTCATGCAGTGTGTGAGTGTAGAGTCATACAGTGTGTGAGTGTAGAGTCATACAGTGTGTGAGTGTAGAGTCATACAGTGTGTGAGTGTAGAGTCATACAGTGTGTGAGTGTAGAGTCATGCAGTGTGTGAGTGTAGAGTCATACAGTGTGTGAGTGTAGAGTCATACAGTGTGTGAGTGTAGAGTCATACAGTGTGTGAGTGTAGAGTCATACAGTGTGTGAGTGTAGAGTCATACAGTGTGTGAGTGTAGAGTCATATGAGTGTAGAGTCATACAGTGTGTGAGTGTAGAGTCATACAGTGTGTGAGTGTAGAGTCATACAGTGTGTGAGTGTAGAGTCATGCAGTGTGTGAGTGTAGAGTCATACAGTGTGTGAGTGTAGAGTCATACAGTGTGTGAGTGTAGAGTCATATGAGTGTAGAGTCATACAGTGTGTGAGTGTAGAGTCATGCAGTGTGTGAGTGTAGAGTCATGCAGTGTGTGAGTGTAGAGTCATACAGTGTGTGAGTGTAGAGTCATACAGTGTGTGAGTGTAGAGTCATACAGTGTGTGAGTGTAGAGTCATACAGTGTGTGAGTGTAGAGTCATATGAGTGTAGAGTCATACAGTGTGTGAAGTGTAGAGTCATACAGTGTGTGAGTGTAGAGTCATACAGTGTGGTGAGTGTAGAGTCATACAGTGTGTGAGTGTAGAGTCATACAGTGTGTGAGTGTAGAGTCATACAGTGTGTGAGTGTAGAGTCATACAGTGTGTGAGTGTAGAGTCATATGAGTGTAGAGTCATACAGTGTGTGAGTGTAGAGTCATACAGTGTGTGAGTGTAGAGTCATACAGTGTGTGAGTGTAGAGTCATACAGTGTGTGAGTGTAGAGTCATGCAGTGTGTGAGTGTAGAGTCATACAGTGTGTGAGTGTAGAGTCATACAGTGTGTGAGTGTAGAGTCATATGAGTGTAGAGTCATACAGTGTGTGAGTGTAGAGTCATGCAGTGTGTGAGTGTAGAGTCATGCAGTGTGTGAGTGTAGAGTCATGCAGTGTGTGAGTGTAGAGTCATACAGTGTGTGAGTGTAGAGTCATACAGTGTGTGAGTGTAGAGTCATACAGTGTGTGAGTGTAGAGTCATGCAGTGTGTGAGTGTAGAGTCATGCAGTGTGTGAGTGTAGAGTCATACAGTGTGTGAGTGTAGAGTCATACAGTGTGTGAGTGTAGAGTCATACAGTGTGTGAGTGTAGAGTCATATGAGTGTAGAGTCATACAGTGTGTGAGTGTAGAGTCATACAGTGTGTGAGTGTAGAGTCATACAGTGTGTGAGTGTAGAGTCATGCAGTGTGTGAGTGTAGAGTCATACAGTGTGTGAGTGTAGAGTCATACAGTGTGTGAGTGTAGAGTCATACAGTGTGTGAGTGTAGAGTCATGCAGTGTGTGAGTGTAGAGTCATACAGTGTGTGAGTGTAGAGTCATACAGTGTGTGAGTGTAGAGTCATACAGTGTGTGAGTGTAGAGTCATGCAGTGTGTGAGTGTAGAGTCATACAGTGTGTGAGTGTAGAGTCATACAGTGTGTGAGTGTAGAGTCATATGAGTGTAGAGTCATACAGTGTGTGAGTGTAGAGTCATACAGTGTGTGAGTGTAGAGTCATGCAGTGTGTGAGTGTAGAGTCATACAGTGTGTGAGTGTAGAGTCATACAGTGTGTGAGTGTAGAGTCATACAGTGTGTGAGTGTAGAGTCATACAGTGTGTGAGTGTAGAGTCATGCAGTGTGTGAGTGTAGAGTCATACAGTGTGTGAGTGTAGAGTCATACAGTGTGTGAGTGTAGAGTCATACAGTGTGTGAGTGTAGAGTCATATGAGTGTAGAGTCATACAGTGTGTGAGTGTAGAGTCATACAGTGTGTGAGTGTAGAGTCATGCAGTGTGTGAGTGTAGAGTCATGCAGTTGTGTGAGTGTAGAGTCATACAGTGTGTGAGTGTAGAGTCATACAGTGTGTGAGTGTAGAGTCATGCAGTGTGTGAGTGTAGAGTCATACAGTGTGTGAGTGTAGAGTCATACATTGTGTGAGTGTAGAGTCATACAGTGTGTGAGTGTAGAGTCATGCAGTGTGTGAGTGTAGAGTCATGCAGTGTGTGAGTGTAGAGTCATGCAGTGTGTGAGTGTAGAGTCATACAGTGTGTGAGTGTAGAGTCATATGAGTGTAGAGTCATACAGTGTGTGAGTGTAGAGTCATGCAGTGTGTGAGTGTAGAGTCATGCAGTGTGTGAGTGTAGAGTCATACAGTGTGTGAGTGTAGAGTCATACAGTGTGTGAGTGTAGAGTCATACAGTGTGTGAGTGTAGAGTCATACAGTGTGTGAGTGTAGAGTCATATGAGTGTAGAGTCATACAGTGTGTGAGTGTAGAGTCATGCAGTGTGTGAGTGTAGAGTCATACAGTGTGTGAGTGTAGAGTCATACAGTGTGTGAGTGTAGAGTCATACAGTGTGTGAGTGTAGAGTCATGCAGTGTGTGAGTGTAGAGTCATGCAGTGTGTGAGTGTAGAGTCATACAGTGTGTGAGTGTAGAGTCATACAGTGTGTGAGTGTAGAGTCATATGAGTGTAGAGTCATACAGTGTGTGAGTGTAGAGTCATACAGTGTTGAGTGTAGAGTCATGCAGTGTGTGAGTGTAGAGTCATACAGTGTGTGAGTGTAGAGTCATGCAGTGTGTGAGTGTAGAGTCATACAGTGTGTGAGTGTAGAGTCATACAGTGTGTGAGTGTAGAGTCATACAGTGTGTGAGTGTAGAGTCATGCAGTGTGTGAGTGTAGAGTCATACAGTGTGTGAGTGTAGAGTCATACAGTGTGTGAGTGTAGAGTCATGCAGTGTGTGAGTGTAGAGTCATATGAGTGTAGAGTCATGCAGTGTGTGAGTGTAGAGTCATGCAGTGTGTGAGTGTAGAGTCATACAGTGTGTGAGTGTAGAGTCATACAGTGTGTGAGTGTAGAGTCATACAGTGTGTGAGTGTAGAGTCATATGAGTGTAGAGTCATACAGTGTGTGAGTGTAGAGTCATACAGTGTGTGAGTGTAGAGTCATGCAGTGTGTGAGTGTAGAGTCATACAGTGTGTGAGTGTAGAGTCATGCAGTGTGTGAGTGTAGAGTCATACAGTGTGTGAGTGTAGAGTCATACAGTGTGTGAGTGTAGAGTCATACAGTGTGTGAGTGTAGAGTCATGCAGTGTGTGAGTGTAGAGTCATACAGTGTGTGAGTGTAGAGTCATACAGTGTGTGAGTGTAGAGTCATACAGTGTGTGTGAGTGTAGAGTCATGCAGTGTGTGAGTGTAGAGTCATACAGTGTGTGAGTGTAGAGTCATACAGTGTGTGAGTGTAGAGTCATACAGTGTGTGAGTGTAGAGTCATACAGTGTGTGAGTGTAGAGTCATGCAGTGTGTGAGTGTAGAGTCATACAGTGTGTGAGTGTAGAGTCATACAGTGTGTGAGTGTAGAGTCATATGAGTGTAGAGTCATACAGTGTGTGAGTGTAGAGTCATACAGTGTGTGAGTGTAGTCATGCAGTGTGTGAGTGTAGAGTCATACAGTGTGTGAGTGTAGAGTCATACAGTGTGTGAGTGTAGAGTCATGCAGTGTGTGAGTGTAGAGTCATACAGTGTGTGAGTGTAGAGTCATACAGTGTGTGAGTGTAGAGTCATGCAGTGTGTGAGTGTAGAGTCATACAGTGTGTGAGTGTAGAGTCATACAGTGTGTGAGTGTAGAGTCATACAGTGTGTGAGTGTAGAGTCATACAGTGTGTGAGTGTAGAGTCATACAGTGTGTGAGTGTAGAGTCATATGAGTGTAGAGTCATACAGTGTGTGAGTGTAGAGTCATACAGTGTGTGAGTGTAGAGTCATGCAGTGTGTGAGTGTAGAGTCATGCAGTGTGTGAGTGTAGAGTCATACAGTGTGTGAGTGTAGAGTCATACAGTGTGTGAGTGTAGAGTCATATGAGTGTAGAGTCATGCAGTGTGTGAGTGTAGAGTCATACAGTGTGTGAGTGTAGAGTCATGCAGTGTGTGAGTGTAGAGTCATACAGTGTGTGAGTGTAGAGTCATGCAGTGTGTGAGTGTAGAGTCATACAGTGTGTGAGTGTAGAGTCATGCAGTGTGTGAGTGTAGAGTCATACAGTGTGTGAGTGTAGAGTCATACAGTGTGTGAGTGTAGAGTCATGCAGTGTGTGAGTGTAGAGTCATACAGTGTGTGAGTGTAGAGTCATACAGTGTGTGAGTGTAGTCATACAGTGTGTGAGTGTAGAGTCATGCAGTGTGTGAGTGTAGAGTCATATGAGTGTAGAGTCATACAGTGTGTGAGTGTAGAGTCATATGAGTGTGAGTGTAGAGTCATACAGTGTGTGAGTGTAGAGTCATGCAGTGTGTGAGTGTAGAGTCATGCAGTGTGTGAGTGTAGAGTCATACAGTGTGTGAGTGTAGAGTCATATGACACTGAAATAACACACGTTTGATCTTTATCTTGAAGGGTGACTGCATGGGAAGTGGTTGGAAATAGTTCCTGCACAAAAAAAAGAAAGAAAAATGTTCTGGAACCTTGGGAGCCCAAACATGAGTAATAGGAGTTCAGAAAAGGGTGAAAAAGATAAGAGTCGTGTAGAGCATTGGTTCTGTCTCAGGTCAACGATGTAAATAACCTTTTTCATTCACAACACCGCTGAATTACATTGTTACCAGTGGTGGGAAAAGTACTCAAATGTTTTACTTAAGTAAAAGTACCAATACTGCAATATAGAAATACTCAGTTACAAGCAAAAGTCCAGAATTCTAAATGTACTTGAGTAAAAGTACAAAAGTAACGCATAACACATGACACATAGTGGAGTATAACACATACAGATCTACAAGCTCACGATGCGTTGCATCGCAACACACTGTGAGCTTGTAGATCTGCTATTTTCAAATGGCCAAAATGTATATAGGGCTAAAGTGGTTAATGTATGTCGTGTAATAATCTACAAAGTAACTAAAGTTTTCAAATAATTGTAGTGGAGTGAAAGTACAATATTTGCCTCTGAGATGTAGTGGAGTAGAAGTAAAAGTACTGAGAATTGGAAATACTCCAGTAAAGTAAAAATACCTCAGAAAGTACAGTACTTGAGTCCATGTCAGTTACTTTACACCACTGGTGTCTCGTTTGTGTGTGTGTGTGGATGTGTGCACGTGCGTGTGCATGTGTGCGTGTGTGCGTGTGTGTGCGTGTGCGTATGTGTGTGTGTGTGTGTGTGTGCGCGCATGTGTGCGTGTGTGTGTGTGTGTGTGTGTGTGTGTGTGTGTGTGTGCGCGCGCATGTGTGCGTATGTGTGTGTGTGTGCGCGCGCATGTGTGCGTGCGTGAAGTAAAATTAGAATACTCGGAGGCCAGTATGCCACCATGTGGAGGAAGTCCATATTTAGGCATGGATGATGTCACATTGACGATGTCAATGTGGAATTCCATATTTGGGCATCAATAGCGAAGGGAAAGACAGCCATTTGTGGACCTGAAAGCAACCAAACATGCACCAGTGGCATCGTCTTCTCTGATTGGCCAACCCCCAAGCCATCAGGCTTCATTTAACTGTGGTCTGAAATGCTGCGCTGGACACTGCATCTGGAAGGAGAGGAAAAGGAGGGTGGTTATCCAAAGGGAGAACGTGCTGCTCTAGCAGTGAGGCACAAAGTGTACTTTTTTGAAGGGTTCTCCTTTGATGGTCTTTGGTACGAGAAGAACAAGAAGAAAATGAAGAGCCAGAAGATTGGCGTTCACATCTTCAACACAGTGTCTTTATGCTGGGCGAAGCTGCCTCCACTGACACCTGGAAGAGGAGAACGTCACCTTGAGGTTCCATCCAAGCGCTACGGCCACTCAGCTGTGCTGATAGATGATACAATCTATGTCTGGGTAGGATACTGGGGATACGAGTACTAACACATGCTTTATGCATTTGATGTCGACGCCCACAGGTTTAAACCCAAGGTTTATGGGGCTGTTCCAGAGGAGAGGATCTACCACTCAGCCTGTGTGTTGGAGAAGGTCATGTTTATCCATGGAGGACACAAGAAGCTGACTGGATGGACTAATGACATGTATAAGTTGGACACCAGCACAATGGTCTGGTCTTTAATTAACACCACAGGAACTCCACCACCTGGTTCATCATGTCACTCTGCTACCATCATCGGGGCAAAGATGTTTGTATTTGGAGGCTCACGGGACCAGGAGGTCTATTACAACACCATCAGAGTGTTTGACACAGAGACCAACTGCTGGCTGAACACACCTTCTGCACAGCTTCT
>NW_027660571.1:52500-103215 GCF_963280865.1 Gymnoscopelus braueri | reverse complement strand
GCTCCCTCTCAATTCAAGGCTAATCTTAGTTCTGGCTTAACCGTGCGGTCGCTTTTTACGAAATTCGGCCATATGGTAACGTTTCATGTAAAACAGTCAAGAAATGAATCTCACAGTCATTCGTCAAAGGGTGGCGCAAAGGTTACAACTCATGCCCTGTTTGACCTACAGCCATGAAACTTAAATACACATATGCGTCTCCTAATGACTGACAACTTTCGTGATCTGACTTTTGACCTCTGACCTTTAGATCTCCCACCATTTTGAATTATATGAAAAGCATTTAAAATCTATCTCCTCCTGGGATTTTTGAGCAATCTGCACAAAACTGTTTACACATGAACTTTGGACCTATGCCGACAAAACGATGCAGCGGATTTTCCATAAGTGAAAAAATGAAGCTTTACTGAACCAATGATTATTGCAGTTTTATGACAATTATTCATCTGCCCCTAACACATACATGCAGACTCACATTTCTTTGAAACTTTGCGGTAATGTTGAGGGTCATTCCAAATATCACTGAAACCAATCTTACTCCAATTGGTCAAAGGGGGGCGCTATAGCAATTTTTTTTTAAATGCAAACTTTAAACAGGCAAAAGTCATGCCTCGTTTGGCCGACAGCCATTAAACCTGCTTACACATGTGCCTTGACTCATGAGGAACACATCTATCACGTTGACCAGAAAGCTCCGCCCTTAGATTTTCCGCAATTTTGAGCAGTTTTGAAAAACACTCAAACCCAGGATTTTTCAGCTATTTGCGTGACCCAGATGAGGGGTCATATTCTTTTTCACAGGACTTCCTCCGCTGGTCCAATGGCTTCTCGCTTAAGCGTGTGCCTTAGAACCTCAAGGTCGCCAGTTCAAGCTTCACTTGGTGCAGACTTAATTTAAGTTGCATTGCACACAACATGATTGTGTCAATTAATGCATGTGCAATTGTTAAAGATAACCTGAAATGCTTATTTTGAGAGTATGTTTTTTCAATGTATGACATACTTCATTCTGAAAATAGCCATTCTACAATCTCACAACTTTTCAGATAGCAACGTGTTTCTGAGCTTGTAGTAGATCGGCTACTTTCACTGGTTTCGGTTGCGAGAGGAGACATTACAATTTCTCTTATCAGTAGATGGTTTAGGGAACCAGTGATCTAGAGTAGTTAGCAAAACAGAGGCTTGGTCCATCAGGGACGGAAAAGACTTATATATATTCAACAGACACTACCAGGGCTATCATATCTCTAGCTCAATGAGGAGAAAGGCAGCCTATGAGTCCGGAGGTCACGGGACGCACGCGCATATAGCCTACTGTGTATAACCCCACATTTGCAAATACTTTTGACTGCGCACTTTCACCGGGTATGGACTAGCGTCAACAGTTTAGGGAAACTGACCCAAATCTGTGTAGGATTTGTAAAAGAGAGAGTCATCAGGGTCATGGGCCATGAATGATTCATCGTCATGGTCAATTGTCAATCTTCAGGATATATCGGTTATCAAAACTGGCCGACAGTCATAATATATAATATAAATGAGTAATTACAGAAGTCAGAACACAGCATATGGGGTGAAGCAGTAGATGAAACAGAGCTCACCTGACATGCTCTCATTCAGCCTCACCATCTCCTATTGGAGAGGATCCAATCAACACAACTAGAGTCAACACCAAAGTTGTTTACAGAGTTCATCCACAAACAGGCGGGGTTGAATAGTGTTGAAAGATGAGAAATCTACAGCTTGGCATGATTTTGAATAAAAGATCACGCAAGGTGACAGTAGCGTCCTGTACACCCTGCCTGCCACTCCTTTATGCAAACGAACATGAACATGTCGTATATTGGACCTTATTACTTGTATATTATGGTGACCCCCACACACACACAAATGTACCCGCCTGTTTTGAATGAGTGAGCTACCTACAGTATAGTTTGACTGAAAATGTAACTCAGTAGGCTACTGTGCCCACTCCCCAGCCGAAGGGCTGCGAGGAGAGAGCTCCCTGGTTCTCATGCTGTTTGTACTTGTTGATGAATAAACCTAATGCTTTATCCAAACGAGTCCGGACGTCTTCTACACTTCATTCCAAGCAGCTAGGCCTGGTAACCCACAGTCTAGTATAGATACGACAAACAAATAAGGATCTTTTGAAGCAATAAATTCAGGGGGCTTATTTATCAAGTGTCAGAGTAGGACTGCTGATCTACAACCTTATCATTACTCTTTATGAGATGTAAAACAGGTCACAGGTCAGCGCAACACTATGCAGACATTGGTCCAGGTCTGGGCTTTTTATCCCTAGACTGGCCTTTAAAGACAGACCTTTTATCTCATTCATTCATTTTGATCATCTGTTCTGCTGGTTACAGACAGTGTAGTGTAAATCTGGCATGAACCATGCCATATATAGACTTAGGAAGTCCATATACTAGAAAGGTCATGGAATTGCATATATATTGTGTGTGTGTGTGTCGTGTGTGTGTGTGTGTGTGTGTGTGTTGTGTGTGTGTGTGTGTGTGTGTGTGTGTGTGTGTGTGTGTGTGTGTGTGTGTGTGTGTGTGTGTGTGTGTATATATACATATATACATATATACATATATACATATATACATACAGTATATACATATAATGGGTATCAAAAGCTTCCCATTTCAATTCCCCGGCTCCCTCTGGGATAGTGCCAAAGTGTCCTTGAGCAAGACAATGACTGAACCCCTAATTACTCCCAATGAGCTGTGTGAATGCATGTACATGAACAAATAAGGATCCTTTGAAACTATAAATTCAGGGGGCTTATTTATCAAGTGTCAGAGTAGGACTGCTGATCTACAACCTTATCATTACTCTTTATGAGAAAACAGGTCACAGGTCAGCACAACACTATGCAGACAATGGTCCAGGTCTGGGCTTTTATCCCTAGACAGATCTTTTATCTCATTCATTCATTTTGATCATCTGTTCTGCTGGTTACAGACAGTGTAGTGTAAATCTGATATGAACCATGCCATATACTTAGGAAGTCCATATACTAGAAAGGTCATGGAATTGCATTATATATATATATTAGTGTGTGTGTGTGTGTGTGTGTGTGTGTGTGTGTGTGTGTGTGTGTGTGTGTGTGTGTGTGTGTGTGTGTGTGTGTGTGTGTGTGAATATATATGTGTGTGTGTGTGTGTGTGTGTGTGTGTGTGTGTGTGTGTGTGTGTGTGTGAATATATATAATAATATATATATATATATATATATATATATATATATAATATATATAAAAGAGCTAATCAAGCTCACAATGCGTCGCATGCGATGCATTTTGTGCCAGAAGTGAGCTTTGTAGATCGGCTATTTTCGACAAATGTTCTCCCTAGAACAGGGAGGATATGTCTCATGTGGTTAGGATGTTTACACTGTACTGTAAATATCATTATATGAGCCTCTTTAGCCACTGTGACTGACAACCCTGGCTTGTCTGGTTGTCTCGTTGTCTAATCTGGTGTCTGTGTTCCAGAGGTTTCATCAGTGGAGATCTGGCCCATCTGGATTTCCCTCCATATAAAAGGCTGCAGGGCCAGTCTCACACACACACACACACACACACACACACACACACCACACACACACACACACACACACACACACACACACACACACACACACACGCACGCACACACACACACACAGTTTGTGTGCAAACTGATCTGGAAACAGTTTAAACTTCTTCATCAAAGATGACATACTAAAATATTAAAATATCATGCTGACTACACACACTATGTCATAAGGTGTTTAGTAACGTCTTAGTGCGTTCTATGAGTAAAACAATACAATGAAATATCAAATAAAAACATATTTAATGTCTGTCTGTGATCCTGTCCTGTCTGCGTTATGTAAAATATAACCATAATATAGGCATTATATATATAGGCACTAACTAACTAACAAACATCATGGATAAAAACACAACATTGATGTAAATCCATTGAACTAATACAGTGATAAATGTTAAAGTAGGGTGTGTGTGTGTGTGTGTGTGTGTGTGTGTATGTGTACGTGTGTACTTGTTTTCTATTGTTGTATTGTTTATTGGATCTTGTTTAGTCGATACACTTATTTGTTTTAGCTCATGCTCATTTGATTTAGCTATTTTGTCTCATCTGTTTAAGGAATAGGTAGCTGATATATTGCACTTTTACCTTAGCGCTAGGTATACTCTTGGTTGCTTGTAAAAAAAAAAAAAATTAAATAGCTCTATATTCTGATAGTACTCATTGCTATAGAGTGTTTGTTCAGTAAAAGGAATCTCCATGTCTCTCCAGCTCTTTATTAAACAGAAACTCATTTTCAGTGTTCTCTCCTGATCTCCTGAAAATGTGTCACCTACCTGAAAATGTACTATATTCTGTTTACTAAAGAGCTGGAGAGACCCTGTGACCGAACAAACGCTCTGTATGATTACTATCAGAATAGTACTTTAACCTTTTTAACAAAAAACAAAAAAATATCCAAAAAATATCACTTACTCTACCTTTAACACATTCCCTGCCATTCGTGTAGATCTACGTGAACTGGTCTTTTCAGTGGTTTATGTTAAATTGACCCTCCAGCAGCTTGTGGGTTAATATCTTTCATGTAGATGAAAGAGATGTTGAAAAGTCACGTGATCCGGTCACGTGATCACACCAAACACTATTACAAAAGACTCTAAGCCACGCGCCCGCGGGTAACGTCAGGTTTTACAAACCGAAAGTAAACACATTCTGGCTCTGAGCCTCTGGGAGAGAGGATCGCCGTGAGAAGTGAGAACCGGAGGCAAGCGCGTTCCCGTGACATTCTCGCGCTCGTGCTCGTATACGTGCACACGCGCGTGGGTGATGAATTTGAACTTTTCTCCAGGACTGTAATATTGGCGTGCGAAAGCCCTTCGATCCGAGCCTAGCAAAAACAGGACTGTAAGTCTGCAAACTGTAGTATCACTGTGCTATTTGAACAATATTTATCTGTAGTCAAACAAAATGGGTTCCCCAGTTCAATATGATTATTTTGGGGGGTCACATCTACAGTCTGCATTTACCACTTCCAACCTGGCATCTCTATTTTGGGCAAAGATTTATTTTTATGTATTTATTTTCACAAATTGTCATAAATGGTATAAAAGAAAAAAAAAGCTGATCTACAAGCTCAGTAAAAGCTTGTAGATCTGCTATTTGTTGCTATGAATACAGGTGTGGCTTGAGATTTTGACTTGCCCATTGGTGTGGCTTGGGCACAAAAGGTTTGAACACCTCTGCAGTATAGAATATTGGACTGGAAAATAAGTGTTCTCATGAGCTCTCGATGAGAGCACTTTGAGCCAGAGTCCTGCACGGGTCCAATTTTGAGAACCCGCGCCCGCCCCGCCCGTCAATACTCAGATCCGTAGACCGACCCGTCACCCGTGATTATTTCAAAATACGAACCAGACCCGCCCCGCCCGTCAAATAAACGACCCGTTGTCCGCCCGTTTACCCGTGTAAAATGTAAATCCTATTGAAAAGTGTGTTGAAAAAGATAGCGGCTTCAACCGTAGTTCAGTACCGCCCGTCCCCGTACCCGTGATCTTATCAAAGTAAAATTTTCACCCGTTTTCACCCGTTAAACGCGGGTACCCGTCGGGTATCCGCGGGTACCCGGCCCGTTGCAGGACTCTGTTTGAGCTTTGAATTATTATTGAGGGTTCGAGGCCTATAGGCTCAAAACCTCTTTGAAACTCTTGGCTTTCTTTTTTTTGTGGTCACTTTTTACGAAACTCTGCAATATGGTAGAGGACTTAGACCATTAGATCTCCCACCATTTTGAATTATATGAAAAACAGCGATCCTCCGGGGATTTTTTAGCAATCTGCACAAAACTTTCTACACATGTACTTTGGACCTATGCCGACAAAAGATTTTCCATAAATGAAAACATTAAGCTTTTATGAGCCAATGAATATTGCAGTTTTATGACAATTATTCATCTGCCCCTAACACATACATGCAGAGTCACATTTGTTTGAAACTTTACAGTAATGTAGAGGGTCATTCCAAATATCACTGAAACCAATCTTACTCCAATTGGCCAAAGGGGGGCGCTATAGCAATTCTTTGAAAATGCAAATTTTAAACAGGCAAAAGTCATGCCTCGTTTGGCCGACAGCCATTAAACCTGCTTACACATGTGCCTTGACTCATGAGGAACACATGTATCACGTTGACCAGTAAGCTCCGCCCTTAGATTGTCCGCAATTTTGAGCAGTTTGAAAAACACTTAAACCCAGGATTTTCCAGCTATTTGCGTGAAACTGTATCATCTGTGTGATCTCCTTTTTTCAAAGTTTCTGTCTGTTGGTCCAATGGCTTCTCCCTTAAACGAATGCTTCACATCACCAAGGTTGCCAGTTCAAGCCTCACTTGATGCAAGCTTCATTAAAGTTGCATTGCACACAACATGACTGTATCAGTGAATACATGTGCAATTGTTAAATATAACATGAAATACTTAACAATATTTGTTTGTCAATTTTCTGACATAATTATGTTCTTGTAGAAAGTGAGCAACAGCAACAGTCCACCTGGCCTAATTCCCATGGATTGGATCTACCCAACTCACCTGCTGTCATTCCCTCTCAGTCCATAATCACACCTGCCCTCACTCGCTCCTCATTAGTCAGTCAGTCTCTCTCTCTCTCTCTCTCTCTCTCTCTCTCTCTCTCTCTCTCTCTCTCTCTCTCTCTCTCTCTCTCTCTCTCTCTCTCTCTCTCTCTCTCTCTCTCTCTCTCTCTCTCTCTCTCTCTCTCTCTCTTGCTCTCTCTCTTTCATTCACCAGGTCAGGTCTGTTGGTCCAATGGCTTCTAGCTTAAACGTGTGCCTCACAAGGTTGCCAGTTCAAACCTCACTTAATGCAGACTTCATTCAAATTGCATTGCACACAACATGATTGTGTCAATTAATGCATAAGCAATGGTTAAAGATAACCTGAAATGCTTACAATGTATGACATACTTCATTCTGAAAATAGCCGATCTACAATCTCACAACTTTTCAGATAGCAACGTTTTGTGAGCTTGTAGATCGACTACTTTCACTAGTTTCTGTTCCGAGGAGACGTACAATTTCTCTATCGGTATATGGTTAGGGAACCATTGATCTAGAGTAATTAGCAAAACAGAGGCCTGGTCCGTCAGGGACGGAATGACTTATACAAACTGATGCAAAAGATTTTCCATAAGTGAAAAAATGAAGCTTTAATGAGCCAATGAATATTGCAGTTTTATGACAATTATTCATCTGCCCCTATCACATACATGCAGACTCACATTTCTTTGAAACTTTGCGGTAATGTTGAGGGGCATTCCAAATATCACTGACACTAATCTTACTCCAATTGGTCAAAGGGGGGCGCTATAGCGATTTTTTGAAAATGCAAACTTTAAACAGGCAAAAGTCATGCCTCGTTTGGCCGACAGCCAATAAACCTGCTTACACATGTGCCTTGACTCATGAGGAACACATGTATCACGTTGACCAGTAAGCTCTCTGCAATTTTGAGCAGTTAAACCCAGGATTTTTCAGCTATTTGCGTGAAACTGTATCATCTGTGTGATCTCATTTTTCACAGGTTCTCATCTGTTGGTCCAATGGCTTCTCCCTTAAACGTGTGCCTCACAACCTGAAGGTTGCCAGTTCAAGCCTCACTTGATGCGGACTTCATTAAAGTTGCATTGCACACAACTTGATTGTGTCAATTAATATATGTGCAATTGTTAAACATAACCTCAAATACTTATTTGGTAGGGTATGTTTTTGCAATGTATGACATACTTCATTCTGAAAATAGCCGATCTACAATCTCACAACCTGAAGGTTGCCAGTTCAAGCCTCACTTGATGCAGACTCATTTAAGTTGAATTGCAAAAAACATGACTGTATCAATGAATACATTTGCTAACGGTAAAAATAACATGAAATGCTTATTTGAGAGTATGTTTTTTCAATGTATGACGTACTTCATTGTGAAAATAGCCGATCTACAATCTCACAACTTTTCAGATAGCAAAGTTTTGTGAGCTTGTAGATCGGCTGCTTTCACTGGTTTCAGTTTCGAGGAGACATATAATTTCTCTATTGGTAAATGGTTTGTGAACGAGTGATCTTAGTGTTAGTGTTAGTCTGGATTATTTTTTCACTGCTTCTATTTTGTTGGTCCAATGGCGTCTCGCTTCAGCATCAGCCTCTGGATAGCAGGGTCGCCGGTTCAAGCCTCTCCTCTTGCTGGCTACTTTTCAATTGTATCGCACAAAACATGACTGTATCAATTAATGCATGTGCAACTGTTAAAGGTAACATGAAATGCTTCTTGGAGAGAGTATGTTTTTGCAATGTATGACAAACTTCGATGTGAAAATAGCCGATCTACAATCTCAAAACTTTTCAGATAGCAACGTGTTTCTGAGCTTGTAGATCGGCTGCTTTCACTGGTTCACTTTTATCTTCAACAGACAACCTCAGCCTAGATAAAGCTATAGCACTATAGGTAGTGTTGCAGCCTGTCAATCCGAAGGTTGAGGGTTCGTTCCTGTTAATGGCAATAGGTTGAGATGTCCAACCAATCCATTCTGCTTCCATCTCTCTCTCTCTTCAATCTATTATGTTTCCTTGTCTCTCTCTCTTCAATCTATTCCGTTTCCATGTCTCTCTCTCTCTCTTTCTCTTCAATCTATTACGTTTCCATGTCTCTCTCTCTTTCTCTTCAATCTATTCCGTTTCCATGTCTCTCTCTCTCTTTCTCTTCAATCTATCCCCCCCCCCCTCTCTCTCTCTCTCTCTCTCTCTCTCTCTCTCTCTCTCTCTCTCTCTCTCTCTCCATTCTTAGACTTACGCGTCTCCTCGGAACAGAAACCAGTGAAAATAGCCGATCTACAATCTCACAACCTTTCAGATAGCAACATTTTGTGAGCTTGTAGATCAGCTATTTTCAATGGTTTCTGTTCCGAGGAGACATACAATTTCTGTATCGGTAGATGGTTAGGGAACCAGTGATCTAGAGTAGTTAGCGAAACAAAGGCCTGGTCCGTCAGGGACGGAAAGAGTTATATATATCATCAGACACTACCAGGACTATCATATCTCCAGCTCAATGAGAAGAAAGGCAGCCTATGAGTCCGGAGGTCACCGGTTCGATCCCTGTCCCCGACGATGTGTTGAGGCGATCATGATGATCTGTCTCTCTCTCTCACTCTTCAGTTTCCATGTCTCTCTCGCTCTCTCTCTCCAGTTTCCATGTCTGTCTGTCTCTCTCTCTTCAATCTATTCAGTTTCCATCTCTCTCTCTCTCTCTCTCTCTCTCTCCAGTTTCCATGTCTCTCTCTCTCTAGTTTCCATGTCTCTCTCTCTCTCTCTCCATCTCCAGTTTCCTTGTCTCTCTCTCTTCAATCTATTCAGTCTCCATGTCTCTCTCTCTCTCTTTCACTGGCCCCGTGTTATCGCTGCTTGCAGCTATATTTATTATTATTATTACAATTTTAACATGTGTTGCTCACTAGCACATCAGACCGACATACTGTAGTCTCGCGTACTGCAGTCTACCTGTGGTCAATGGCATGTTCTATTGAACAGATCTGTAGGTGGCGCACTTGAGTGAATCAAAGTTTCTCCGTCTGGTGGACATATTTTATTTTCTCGCCAAAAAGTGGATTTTACACAAAAGGTCAGGGGTTTTGAGACGTTTTGTTATCCAACATCCTACGTGACCTAGTCCTTACTTGTCACTACATTGTCACTGATCGTGAAGCTTAGGGACTTACTGAGGTTGATACTTGACCCAAACAGTATGGATTCAGTTTAGCCCAGGTGTGTGACATTTATTATTTAGCCAAAGACAAATATTGCTGAGCTCTCTGCTAAGGATACTTTCAAAACCTGCAACTTCTTGTCAAAAACCAAGAGAGCAGAGTCATTCACGAACAGGAACAAATTGCAGTTACATGCTGATTTCATGTCCACATGGAACAGTCACTAGCCTGGTAAACCCTCCCTCCGGAAATCTCATTTCCATTTGATTTCAGAAGTGAGTCTGGCCTGATCGCCCATTCTGCAATATTGGCTGTGGGAGTTGGGCGGGAGTAATACCGTTGACTGACAACCCCTTCAGCCAATGATCATTTTTCCCCTTCAGCCAATTGCAGTGCATTTTTACCACCTCCGCGACTAATGTGACGCAACGGGACTTTTGAGATGGCCATGCCCAAAATAGGTTGCCTTATTCGGATACATGCGTGTCACTGCCCGCCCCTGCCGGTTCTCTGAATTTTTATTTTTAAATAGGCTCTGTCATGATTAATTGACCACATATATGAAGTTAAACAACTAAATTCTATTTTAAGTAAATTACGTGCCTCAAAAAATAAGTTTGAGAGCGTTTTATAAACGAAAGTAAGAAGTGAAAGCACTCGCACAAACAACAATGGCTGCCGTTCGTCTTTTGTCGGCTGCACTCAGGCTGCACTCGGCTTCATTCGGGCTCACTCGAACTCGCCACCTGATTGGCCAACTGTCGCTGTCAATCACAGAACGATGAGCGACGACGCTGATAGGCTCGTCCATTTGGTGTACGGGCTAGAAACGCCCAGACAAGCCTTCAGGCCAGACTCACTTCTGAAATCAAATGGAAATGAGATTTCCGGAGGGAGGGTTTACCAGGCTAAACAGTCACTGGAACCTTCAGTTTATCCAGACAGATATAACCGCACAAACTGATCCTGAACCTGATCTGTTTTTATAGCAGACTGTCTGACAAACAACTCAGTTAAAGGAGAATTCCGGACAAATTAAGTGTTATCTTTCATGTCGCGACGTAAAAAGTGGCGTTCTTTTTTTCCATATATTCCCCTGTCGTCATTTTTTAAACCCCCTCCGTTGTCATAATGGGAGCGCGTGGGTTAGTGAAGTTCGTCTAGTATAACCGATGCAATGTTATTTTTTTCTCTTCTACGATTCATTGTAGAGTCTCATGATAGTCAAACATGCGCTGAAAATTCCTGCGAGCCTGCCGTTAATGGCGAACGATTTAACACTGGTTGCTTGTTTCCAGAATCTGGCAACACGAGTTGCCAGGTTGCGTGTGTGTTATGCCTGTGTACTATGCCTCATCTGTTCCAAGGCAACACAGTCTCTTGTCCAAGGAGAGTGTGTACCTTTGCCTGAGAGATAAGCCTACAGTACCTACCACCATAAAACCTGTTCTAACAGTGTGAATGCCAGATAACAGCTGGTGTAGAACTTTAATGTATGAAGTCATCTTCATTTAAGAGACCTCAGAAGGGCTGAAGTTTAAAGCTGAATAGGCTCTGTGTGCATAAGATCCTTAATATACAAAGATAGCCAATATCTTTGCCACTAGTATGACAAATGGTACACACATATGAGGGGGGAAAAGTATATACTATATCGTTGCTGTCGGGCTGAAACAAACACATTTGCAGATCAACAATTTTCACTATTTTAAATGCTTTTTTAAATACTAATAAAAAAGGAACAGTTTTGAACAAGGTGCACACCAACAAACGTAGTCTTACTGTTCATAACTTTGTTGATGTCATAAACCTTGTGAGACCAATGGTGGCACCAATCAATTGAAAGCAATTGACTTACAGCCATGTAGTCATGTCCTCTCAATAAACAACATAACATGCTCGTTGTGTTAGGGTTAGATACGTGTACATGCGACCAATAACACTCAAATTAAAGACATCTTCTGTTGTTTTGTTTTTTGTTTCATTGCATTTGATTTTATTATTTTTTTTATCTTCATTCACTGTAACCTTATCTGGTACTCTCCCACGTGTGTTGAGAATACAGAACAGTATTTCATTGAAGAACAGAATGTAAAAGTCTCCTGTAATAATCTAATGTTAAACTGTACTGTACCGACTAGTGGTGTTTAGTGGACCAGAACAAACAAGACAGACAGACCGACCGACAGACAGACAGACAGACAGACAGACAGACAGACAGACAGACAGACACTGATACATTTAGCTAAATGTTCTCCTCCCAACATGAGTCAAATGGTCCAGAAGGTTCTGTAGCTTTTTAACCTCATATCACTCAATGTTTACTGATCAAACAAAGACACATGTAGATACACACCTAACTGTGTCTTAAATACCCCCAATCCACCTCTCTCTCTCTCTCTCTCTCTCTCTCTCTCTCTCTCTCTCTCTCTCTCTCTCTCTCTCTCTCTCTCTCTTTTTGAATGAATAAAATGCAAGTTTGTCCAATCTGTATGGTAGAGTATGTTAACACAATATAACTTATACAATCTTTTTGGTAGAGTGCGTTAATACAATATAACTTTTATCAATAAAATCATAGTGTTTTGCCAGCACTTAAGCAGGAAACCAGGTTCAAATCCGGGGTAGAAGAGGAAAGTTACATAGTGCAGCTTTAAATACACATTGATAGGAGTGACAAAGCTTAGGACAAACACAGTTTCCTTTTTTTGTTCGGAAAATGTTGAGAAAACCTTGAGACCTTGAGAAAAAAAACCACAATAAAATGATGAGTGAACTAGAAAAAGTGCTCCTCGGAGCAAAGGTCTCCGCCAGGTCAGGTAAGTTATTGTGGCCTCCTGGTGGCGCTATAATAGGCCAATGTGAAAAGGGTGGCATTTCTTCCTCGGCCTAGTGGGAATGTGCGTGCAAATTTTCACGGAAATCGCACGCCGCGTTCATGATTTCAGACATTTTGTTCAAAACGGACCAATCCTGCAAACTTTGGAAGTCAACCTTAGTCAATCAGGATGGAATATGAAATATCGGACAGATGCGTCTTGATCACATGACTATAGAGATACTGTGTACCGATTTGTGTGATGTTTGGATAAAATCTGAAGGATTAATATCCAAAAATGTATTTGACATAAGTCGGCCTCCTGGTGGCGCTGTAAAAAGCAGATGTGAAAAATGCAGTGCAGATGTTTTTCCTTGGCCTCTAGGGAGTAGGCGTGCAAAGTTTCACGCAGATCGGTGCAGTTATAGTTAAAAATGCAAATCGGCCTGTTATAGCGCCACCATGAGGCTGATGTGAAAAGTTTTAAGTGCCATTTCTTCCTCGGCCTAGTGGGAATGTGCGTGTGCAATTTTATGCAAATGGCAAGCTGCGTTCATGATTTGAGGCAGTTTGTTCAAAACGGACCAATCCTGCAAATTTTGGATGTTAACCTTAGCCAATGAGGATGGAATATGGGAAATCGGACAGATCAGGGTTGATCACATGACTATAGAGATACTGTGTACCGATTTGCATGAGGTTTGGTTAAAAACTGTAGGAGTAATGGGAAAAAATGGGTTTTGCACAAATTGGCCTCTATAACAGGCCCATGTGAAAAATTTGAGGCAGAGGTTCTGAATTGGCATCCAGGGAGTGTGTGTGCACAGTTTCGCAGCGACCGGGCCAACGGTGCCGGAGATTTGGTGCTAACACACAGACAGGACACACGGACGGACGGACGGACACACGGACACACGGACGGACGGACGGACGGACAGGGGCGAAAACATACTCTCTCGCCATGCCTTTCGGCCTGGCGGAGACAATTACTGGCGTCAAGAGAGTCAAACTAAAAGAGTGACCTAGTTGAGGTCACACAACTTAGCAGTGACTTCAATAAATGATAAACGATAAAATCAAGGATGGAGGGTCTGGGTGTATATGGTCAGTATTATAGTTTTGAAATCCAAGGCAATTTTGCGTAAGGAATTGTCTATATTTAGTTTAGTTTTATTTAGTTTTCACAGGAAAACCTTGATCTATAGAAGCTGAAAAGGGCAGAATGAAATAATGAATGACATGAGGTATGATGGTGAAAAAACTATCATCATATTTCTTTTTTCTATCAGTCATAGTCAGTTTTATAACCCTGCATGACTTCATGTACAGTTTATTATGTTTGTATTATTATTTTATTGCTGTACTTTAACCTGCTGTTGTCTGTGTTTACACTCTCTTCATAAAAGGTGAATAGTGAACACACCCTAAGACTGCAGCGTCAACATGCTCTATGTTCACACTATCCACCTATAAAATTTGCCATGGTATTTTACAAGAAAACTGCACATCTGCAACATCTCTCAGTTATTTTAAAAACAAAGCTCAAGTCAATACTAGGGTAAAACAAAAAAAATAAATCGACGCACTCATGACTGTAGAATGGGCCACGGTGCCAAAACATTAAACAAAATATTGATTGAAACCTTTATTTATTCTCAAAAAGAGCATTATTGCGTCATGGCCCAAGGAATCCAGTTTTTTTTTTCTACGACGTACGGTTCAAGAATTATAGGCCGAAACGTAAAGTGGGCTGTTATAGTGCCATCATGAGGTCGACTTGTTTAAAAAAAATAATAATAATTTGGCACTGGACTCTTATCTAAGTCTTGTAACTGTAGCCCTTACGGTTTTGGAGAGAAAATTTGTTGAATGGGAGTTTTCGCATTTTCCCAATGGGGTCAATGGGGAAAATGAATTCACTAATAAATTAATATCAATTAAATTATACAACTTATCTCTTAGCAAAATACACGCACACGATTCCCGATGAAGCCGGTCATTTTGACATATGGCACAAGTGTGTGGCGCAAAAAC
Source organism: Gymnoscopelus braueri (assembly GCF_963280865.1). NCBI lineage: Eukaryota > Metazoa > Chordata > Actinopteri > Myctophiformes > Myctophidae > Gymnoscopelus > Gymnoscopelus braueri. The sequence continues at coordinate 88,555 of NW_027660571.1, read as the reverse complement.
TGTGGGAGGAGTAGCGGACAAAATAGTCTGGTTGCCCTGTTAGGGCAACCAGACTATTTTGTCCGACTATTTTGTCCTTCAGTAGATCCAGACAGATAGAACAGCAGAACTGATCCTGCTCCAAACTGGATCAGGATCAGGATCAGTACGGCTGTCTGACAAACAGACTGAGTTCATTTCCTCATAAATCACATTCCATGGGACACCATGTGTGTGTGTGTGTGTGTGTGTGTGTGTGTGTGTGTGTGTGTGTGTGTGTGTGTGTGTGTGTGTGTGTGTGTGTGTGTGTGTGTGTGTGTGTGTGTGTGTGTGTGTGTGTGTGTGTGTGTGTGTGTGTGTGTGTGCGTGTGTGTGTATTTATTTTAATGAGTTATATAAACTACCAATACAATGTTTGATTTTGACCTTTTGATGTACAGTAACATAACCTAGTACACACACACACACACACACACACACACACACACACACACACCCACCCACCCACCCACCCACCCACACACACACACACACACACACACACACACACACACACACACACACACACACACACACACACACACACACACACACACACACACTCGTACAGTGCTGAAGATAATTAATACAGACGACAAAGACCAGGCATGCATTATGTTAATGTACACATTTTAGTATTTTTTGGGGTTAAAACAAAGTTTTTTGTAAAAAGGTTAAATGTATCTTGACATTCATTTTCACTTTTTTTTTTTTCCAATGTTTTATTTGGGGTTTTATGACCTCAATTACACCCAAAAAACCTGAACTTAGAACATTCAGTGGATTTTCTGTGGTCTGGGGTTTTCTGAATAATTAGGCTGAAAAGTGATCTGAGCTTGGCCCTTCGACAGTGAGGTCAAAGTCGATTAATCCCGCCCACTCTCCTCCTCGCCCCTCCCCTCCCCTATCCTTTCCTTTGGGGGGGGCGGAGCAGAGGCGATGATTGGCAGGCAAAATCCCTCACCAGCGACACCCGCAGGCAAAGATTTCTTTTTTCATTGCAGTTGAAAAGGCTTTAGAAATGTGAGAGAAAAACACCTGCCATGGATCACTGGAATGGAATTTTCACTTTAAACTTTTTGTACACTTTTGAAGGATCAGGACAAAGACTTTGAATGTGGTGTAAAAGTGAATGTCATTAAACCTTTAAACCTCTATATGCTGATATAATAATTGCTATAGTGTTCAGTAATAGGGCTCCCACCGTTACTTTCTCCAGCTTTTTTAATAAACAGAACATAGCTTTTTCAGGTGGGTTGCCCATTTCAGCCAATCAGGAGAGAGTAGCCATTTATCAGCTTCATTGTTCAGTGATTCAGTGTTCCAGTTTTGTTTGGTCATTTATTTGTCATCACTTACAATTTCACTTGCTTAATCTATATCGTGTATGAGTTCTCTATCTTGACTGGATAAAATTGGTATCACAACCTGAAAATAAATTTTTCGTTTCACTAAAGAGCTGGAGAGACGAGGTGACTCCTATTACTGAACAAACACTATAGCAACGAGCACTATCACAATATAGAGCTATTAAACACGTGTTTACTACCAACAACAGCAAAAATCACAAACCCTACCTTTAAGTGTGTGAATTCATTTTTAAAGCTTATTCAGACAATTATTAAACATGAGTAAAACATTTTTCGATATTATTGTTTTTATTCACATGGAAGATCAAACCCACAAAATTATTATTACATCATAACAAGACACAAAAAGTACTAAGAATTTGAAAGTTCCTCCATCAAATAAATTGTATGAATACAAGAAGTAGTTGATAGTCAAATATATTAACAAGTTATACAATATCCTCTCAATAGGCAAATTAAATAAAGAATAAACAAATTGACAAAGTGATGAAACTTAAGAAGATCACGAGTGGTTTCAGAGGACAAAAAACATAAAAGATCTCGACTCCCTAGTACCCAACTAACCTAAAAGAACAGCTGACCTCATTATACAATTGTGCTTAGTAGACCATCTTTGAACACCTTGGTAGTAGCATCCTCTGCCCCCTGCCCCCACCCCACCTTTTTCTGTAAATATACTTTTTGATGTTACTGAGCTTTTGCCGATATGTATAGTATTGTATGTATAACCTTAACCTTAGCCAATGAGGATGGAATATGGGAAATCGGACAGATCAGGGTTGATCACATGACTATAGAGATACTGTGTACCGATTTGCATGAGGTTTGGTTAAAAACTGTAGGAGTAATGGGAAAAAATGGGTTTTGCACAAATTGGCCTCTATAACAGGCCCATGTGAAAAATTTGAGGCAGAGGTTCTGAATTGGCATCCAGGGAGTGTGTGTGCACAGTTTCGCAGCGACCGGGCCAACGGTGCCGGAGATTTGGTGCTAACACACAGACAGGACACACGGACGGACGGACGGACACACGGACACACGGACGGACGGACGGACGGACAGGGGCGAAAACATACTCTCTCGCCATGCCTTTCGGCCTGGCGGAGACAATTACTGGCGTCAAGAGAGTCAAACTAAAAGAGTGACCTAGTTGAGGTCACACAACTTAGCAGTGACTTCAATAAATGATAAACGATAAAATCAAGGATGGAGGGTCTGGGTGTATATGGTCAGTATTATAGTTTTGAAATCCAAGGCAATTTTGCGTAAGGAATTGTCTATATTTAGTTTAGTTTTATTTAGTTTTCACAGGAAAACCTTGATCTATAGAAGCTGAAAAGGGCAGAATGAAATAATGAATGACATGAGGTATGATGGTGAAAAAACTATCATCATATTTCTTTTTTCTATCAGTCATAGTCAGTTTTATAACCCTGCATGACTTCATGTACAGTTTATTATGTTTGTATTATTATTTTATTGCTGTACTTTAACCTGCTGTTGTCTGTGTTTACACTCTCTTCATAAAAGGTGAATAGTGAACACACCCTAAGACTGCAGCGTCAACATGCTCTATGTTCACACTATCCACCTATAAAATTTGCCATGGTATTTTACAAGAAAACTGCACATCTGCAACATCTCTCAGTTATTTTAAAAACAAAGCTCAAGTCAATACTAGGGTAAAACAAAAAAAATAAATCGACGCACTCATGACTGTAGAATGGGCCACGGTGCCAAAACATTAAACAAAATATTGATTGAAACCTTTATTTATTCTCAAAAAGAGCATTATTGCGTCATGGCCCAAGGAATCCAGTTTTTTTTTTCTACGACGTACGGTTCAAGAATTATAGGCCGAAACGTAAAGTGGGCTGTTATAGTGCCATCATGAGGTCGACTTGTTTAAAAAAAATAATAATAATTTGGCACTGGACTCTTATCTAAGTCTTGTAACTGTAGCCCTTACGGTTTTGGAGAGAAAATTTGTTGAATGGGAGTTTTCGCATTTTCCCAATGGGGTCAATGGGGAAAATGAATTCACTAATAAATTAATATCAATTAAATTATACAACTTATCTCTTAGCAAAATACACGCACACGATTCCCGATGAAGCCGGTCATTTTGACATATGGCACAAGTGTGTGGCGCAAAAACTGTGGGAGGAGTAGCGGACAAAATAGTCTGGTTGCCCTGTTAGGGCAACCAGACTATTTTGTCCGACTATTTTGTCCTTCAGTAGATCCAGACAGATAGAACAGCAGAACTGATCCTGCTCCAAACTGGATCAGGATCAGGATCAGTACGGCTGTCTGACAAACAGACTGAGTTCATTTCCTCATAAATCACATTCCATGGGACACCATGTGTGTGTGTGTGTGTGTGTGTGTGTGTGTGTGTGTGTGTGTGTGTGTGTGTGTGTGTGTGTGTGTGTGTGTGTGTGTGTGTGTGTGTGTGTGTGTGTGTGTGTGTGTGTGTGTGTGTGTGTGTGCGTGTGTGTGTATTTATTTTAATGAGTTATATAAACTACCAATACAATGTTTGATTTTGACCTTTTGATGTACAGTAACATAACCTAGTACACACACACACACACACACACACACACACACACACCCACCCACCCACCCACCCACCCACCCACCCACCCACCCACACACACACACACACACACACACACACACACACACACACACACACACACACACACACACACACACACACACACACACACACACACACACTCGTACAGTGCTGAAGATAATTAATACAGACGACAAAGACCAGGCATGCATTATGTTAATGTACACATTTTAGTATTTTTTGGGGTTAAAACAAAGTTTTTTGTAAAAAGGTTAAATGTATCTTGACATTCATTTTCACTTTTTTTTTTTTCCAATGTTTTATTTGGGGTTTTATGACCTCAATTACACCCAAAAAACCTGAACTTAGAACATTCAGTGGATTTTCTGTGGTCTGGGGTTTTCTGAATAATTAGGCTGAAAAGTGATCTGAGCTTGGCCCTTCGACAGTGAGGTCAAAGTCGATTAATCCCGCCCACTCTCCTCCTCGCCCCTCCCCTCCCCTATCCTTTCCTTTGGGGGGGGCGGAGCAGAGGCGATGATTGGCAGGCAAAATCCCTCACCAGCGACACCCGCAGGCAAAGATTTCTTTTTTCATTGCAGTTGAAAAGGCTTTAGAAATGTGAGAGAAAAACACCTGCCATGGATCACTGGAATGGAATTTTCACTTTAAACTTTTTGTACACTTTTGAAGGATCAGGACAAAGACTTTGAATGTGGTGTAAAAGTGAATGTCATTAAACCTTTAAACCTCTATATGCTGATATAATAATTGCTATAGTGTTCAGTAATAGGGCTCCCACCGTTACTTTCTCCAGCTTTTTTAATAAACAGAACATAGCTTTTTCAGGTGGGTTGCCCATTTCAGCCAATCAGGAGAGAGTAGCCATTTATCAGCTTCATTGTTCAGTGATTCAGTGTTCCAGTTTTGTTTGGTCATTTATTTGTCATCACTTACAATTTCACTTGCTTAATCTATATCGTGTATGAGTTCTCTATCTTGACTGGATAAAATTGGTATCACAACCTGAAAATAAATTTTTCGTTTCACTAAAGAGCTGGAGAGACGAGGTGACTCCTATTACTGAACAAACACTATAGCAACGAGCACTATCACAATATAGAGCTATTAAACACGTGTTTACTACCAACAACAGCAAAAATCACAAACCCTACCTTTAAGTGTGTGAATTCATTTTTAAAGCTTATTCAGACAATTATTAAACATGAGTAAAACATTTTTCGATATTATTGTTTTTATTCACATGGAAGATCAAACCCACAAAATTATTATTACATCATAACAAGACACAAAAAGTACTAAGAATTTGAAAGTTCCTCCATCAAATAAATTGTATGAATACAAGAAGTAGTTGATAGTCAAATATATTAACAAGTTATACAATATCCTCTCAATAGGCAAATTAAATAAAGAATAAACAAATTGACAAAGTGATGAAACTTAAGAAGATCACGAGTGGTTTCAGAGGACAAAAAACATAAAAGATCTCGACTCCCTAGTACCCAACTAACCTAAAAGAACAGCTGACCTCATTATACAATTGTGCTTAGTAGACCATCTTTGAACACCTTGGTAGTAGCATCCTCTGCCCCCTGCCCCCACCCCACCTTTTTCTGTAAATATACTTTTTGATGTTACTGAGCTTTTGCCGATATGTATAGTATTGTATGTATTATATGCAGGGGTCATCACAATTTTATTTATGCCACGGACATGCAAAACACCTAAGTGGTCACTGGTCAATAGTTTTTCCAGAAACACGTAGGCCCAGTGGTGGAACAACTGAAAGCCGGGCCGGTAGGCATGGCACAGTGATCAGGCCCCCCCCTGCGCACGCATTCCAGCGCGCGCAGCACGTGTGAATGTGTGCTCAGCCCGTGCGTGCGCGCAAAAAATTGCGGTTTGTGGGTGGATTTTGTTCGTTTGTTTGTTACTTTATTTCGGTTTTGGGGTTAGGGTGAGCTTCCAACAGTGTATTGGGGTGAATTGCCTTGAATATATTTGCAGTTCCATGTAAGCTGGTGAATCTCTGGGAAAGTGCGTCTAATTCTAATAAAATAAAGGTCCATGTGATCTGACGGCCCGGGCCCCCGGAGTCCCGGGCCCGTAGGCAGCCGCCTATCTAGCCTACTAGATGCATAGGCCTAGCCTTAAATGCATACTAATGGACTCCTAATGTGCCATAGTGTCTATTCCATTGTGCAACACATTTTAAAACAATAGTATTTATGCACAGAGCCACTAGAAATAATACGAAATCTAAGTTATTAAACAAAACAAAAAAACATTACAAGCTCACAAGACATGGTGTGAGCTTGTACTGTAGAATAACGATTTTCTTAAATTTTTTTGCCTATAATTGCTTGCCCTTGGGATGGCAGAGTTCAAGTGGTTAGCTATTCTGAAGAAAACCTGGAGACTGGGAAGTCATCCACTGTATGCTGGCAGGTGGCATTAAATGTGGCTTGGTCCAAGTCTATGCTGTGTTTGGGATTTCAATCATTTAATCTTATCAGTACAGTCAGTGCTTCTATCGCAAAGGGACACCTAGCTGCAAATTAAGATGAGTGGGTTCATATTATACGCCATATGACTATTATAGATATTACTGGCTTTTCAGAGTACACTTGAGGACAGCTAGGAGGGAGATCAAGTTCTACCAGCTGAACTATTATTATGTTTTGGTTTGTTTGGTAAGGTAGCTTCAGGTTGTGGTTTCCAGGTGAACAGGTGAAACAATGGAACAATGGAAATGGAAAAAGAAACTTCAGAGTCAAATATGATAGATGAGTGATTAAAGGGATAGTTCACCCCCAAAATGACCTTTTTTCTATCGATTAGTCACCCCATGGAGACTCGTATTCATGGATATTTTAAGTTTTTTGTCGCATTGCTAAGCCAATAATTTGATGACCGGCAGCGGTTCCGGTAGAGACACAAAGAGTCTCCTTTGTGTCTCCTACCGGAACCGCTGCCAACCGGTCCGCTGGTCATCAAATTATTGGCTTAGGAATGCGACAAAAACTAAAAAATATCCATGAATTCAAGTCTACATGGCGTGAAAAACCCATAACAAAAGCAATATGCAGATCTGTAATGTGATCACTATGATCACTGAAGCATCCAAGGCAAGTAAAAAATTAAAATACAAATAAAAAACACATGATCAATAACCTGTATAATGAATCTTTATTAATACCGTTTTTTTACATTTTTTTTCGGATGCGTTAAAAAACTGACTGACCAATAAGAAATCAGTTAATTCACATGATAATTGACCAATACCATGGCAAACACATGATAAAAATGGCTTCTGATGACTCATTGTGTTTGTTTCTGAGCACTTTGTGCTGCATAGCAAATACAAAGACAAGACAACAGTAACAACATAAGATATTTACAATATAGATCCTTTAATCAGTCACCTCACCTATTTACACAAGAGCTTTGACAGTCATTTAGATCTTGATATATAATGCACCCATTCTTGAGAATTGGGAAAAATCATGTCCTACCAAAACATTTCAAATTATTATTTATTAACACCCTAAGTGAAAAAAAAAGTTGTGTGAAAATAGAGAATGTACTGTAAGCATGACTATTCAGATCATAGGTTTCACTCTCTGCACCTACAGTAGACAGTTGTAGAATTCTTTACTATCTAATCTTCTGTTGGAGGTCCCTGACACCAAATCCTGTCAAATGGGGTTACACTGCTTGATAGGTATCAATTTAGGGTCCTAAAAATCTTTTGACACCACCTTTTTTATTACTGTATATTACAACAAAGCGATTCATTTAATTCCAAAAGGTCTGTGAATTTGTTTTTAACGTGTATTTAGATGATTGTTTTATACAATATTATTGAATGTTACTTTACATGGAAAATCAAACTCACAAAATAGCAATTACTTCATAACAACAACAAACAAAAATGTTCTTATATAAAATAACTCGTATGAAAACAAACATGACAACAAAATAGTTTAACAAGTTATACAGTAGGCTATCTTCTCAATAGACACATTACATAAACATTGATAGGAGTGACAATGCTTAGGAACATTAACAACACTTGTGGTCTCTGAAGTCAAATAAATAATTTGGTTGTTTTATTTACATCAACAGAACAGTTTACATTTTGGACATTTTGGAGAAAAAGAGTCATGAGAGTCAAACTTAAGTGTGATCTACTTGAGGTCACACATTTCCAATAACTGGACCACTGCATTAGGTATTGCCGGGTGCATCTGATCCAGCGCAACAGGTCAGCTGGCAAAACTCCAGTAGGAAGTGTTGATCAAATATGAATCAATGTTATTGATAGCAGCGGTCATTATTGAAAAATAACAGACAGCTGAATTCAACGATTGACCAATCAGAGTCAAGCATTCAACCAAGCAAGACAAAATAAAACAAATAAAATAAAAAGCAACGCTTTCACAAACAGCAGTAAGCAGCAGTCCTTATTAAAAGGACTGCTGCTTACTGGGCGTAGGTAGGGAGCTGTAACAGTGTAGAAAATGCACATGTGTGAGAGTTGCTCCAGTTCAACATGTCTCCACCTCTTGACCTCCTGTTTCCCACGCCTCCTCAGTTCTTTAGCACGACTCGCTTCACGTTTCTGCTGATCCCTGATCAATTCCCTCACCACAGATCGATTGTGTTCCTCCATCATGGAGCACAGATAACAGATACACTGCTGATCAGTATGACAGAAAAGCTCCCTCACCTCATCGTGACAAGAGCAGATGTTCTCCTGAAGCTTTCTGGCGGCTTTGACCAGCTTGTGTTTCTTACAGGCAGGAGATCGATAGTGAGGCTGGAGGTGAACGTCACAGTAAGAGACCTGACACTGAAGACAAGTCTTCACAGCTTTCTGTTTTCTCCCGGTGCATAAATCACAGGCCACATCTCCAGGTCCAGCGTAGCAGTGATCAGGAGGAACACCTTGGAGTCCTGGCTTCTTCAGGCTCTCCACCACCTCAGCCAACATGGTGTTTTTCTTCAGAACAGGTCTTGGGATGAATGTCTCTCTGCACTGTGGACAGCTGCATCTCCCTCTTTGGTCATCCATATTCCAGTATCCCTCAATACACCCACTGCAGTAGTTGTGTCCACAGGGAACACTCACTGGATCCTTCAGTAGATCCAGACAGATAGAACAGCAGAACCGATCCTGATCCAGTTGAACTGCTTGGTGTGCCATTTTACAGCCGACTGTCTGACGAACACACTGAGTTTAGTTTGGTTTTACCTTCCCAGAAATCACATGACATGGGAGGTTCACCTGCCTACATACCTAACTAACCGGTTGTGCGTGCGTGTGTGCGTGTGTGTGTGTATGTATGTGTGTGTGTGTGTGTGTGTGTGTGTGTGTGTGTGTGTGTGTGTGTGTGTGTGTGTGTGTGTGTGTGTGTGTGTGTGTGTGTGTGTGTGTGTGTGCACGTGTGCGTGCGTGCGTGCGTGTGTGTGTGTATTGATAGGAGAGTTTTTTAAATAGGTCTAGTTCACTCTGATTCATTGTTAGAAATATTCACCCAGTTGAAAAATGAATCAGCATTTCCATTTCTTTGTCCCCCACAAATCATCTCAAATGCACTGACTCTCCATTTTACAATACAGTGTCCTGCAGTCCACTTCACACTGACAGCGATAAAGAATGTAAGACAGCAGGTTAAAATGCACTCATAAAACAATAATTGATGTTAGTGATTCCCAGATTGAAAGCTGGTTGGTGATACAGACTATTCACGTAATGTGTCACACTGGTACATGAGTGTGTTTTGATGTGTTGAAGTCTGGTGCAGACACACAAGGTCACATGAATTTACATTCCTGCCTCTGGTGGTCCAGAAAATGATGACCATTACACAACAGGTTAATGATGAGAACAGTAAGAGAATATTGTGTCATGGACCTTCTCACTGATGGGGGTTATGCTGGGACCAAAGTGGGAAAACATGGATATTCGATGCATTGTGAGCTTGTAGATTGCTATTTTCAAAAGATTTTTTTACATTTTATACATTTGAAAACTTGTGAAACGGGACATTCTGCATAAAGAGTACTTTCTATTTTTAGTACATTTTGATACCAATACTTTTTTACTTTTACTCAAGTACATTTTAAATTTCGGACTTTTACTTGTATTTACTTGTGCTTTTACTTAAAGGGATATTTCACTTTCAAAAAAACTTTTGGTCATTTTATGGTCTACTCAGGCTTTTGTGAGCCCCCGGACCGTTTTTAAGTTGCTTGATTCAGTATTTAGATATTTGATATTCATTTTATCAGACACGCCCCCTTCCTATACAAACCCATTATAACTTCAAACTCAATTTTTAACATGTTAGATGCATCTAAAACACCCGTCCTTGGTTCTGGTGACACACCCTGCCCTCCTAATACGCGAGGGGGCCGTGTCTTTTCGATAACTTTTTTAATTTATTTTTAAGATTTTTGGGGGAAAATGAAAAAAAATTAAATACAATTTTTTAAAAAAAGAAAAAAGTAATAAAAAAAACACGGCCCCCTCACGTATTAGGAGGGCAGGGTGAGTCAGCAGAACCAAAGACGGGTGTTTTTGATGAATCTAACGGGTTTGAAGTTATAATGGGTTTGTATAGGAAGGGGGCGTGTCTGATAAAATGATTATCAAATATCTAAATACTGAATCAATGTGTGGGTTAACTGCTGTTGTATTAACTTTCCTGAATGTAAGTTGGGGAAATAACCCAAATAAATGGAGGAGTGACATATCCCGACATTTTCAACTACTTAGTCTTAGTGAATTCTCCAGGATAGTATTACAATTGTCTTGCAAGATACTGTTTGGATAATTGTCCAAAATAAATAGCCTATAAAAATGATACATGAGAGACACAAAAGTATCTAGGTATTGAAAACCTCAAGGGATACGTCCGTGACGTATATACCATGCGACCACTTACATTTTTGATTTCAGATGCTAGAACTTTTGACACACTGATGGAGTATATTATAGTATATTGTGGGTAGTATATCGAGATGACAGATATAGGACATTAAAAAGGATAGATTAAACAAATGGGACAGTTTATTAGAACACTAAAAAATCGCTACAGCCTCAGTAGTTAACCAGTGAAATTACTGTATTTTACAATGCCTCTCATAGAGATTGCATTGAGAGCTGCAGTTCATCGTTCTAACGGACCTCGAGTAGTGGCGCTGTCTCAAAAGTGGGCGTGAATTTGCAGGCGCCAGTGTCAGCCCGTGTCTCTATTCACCTGTTTCCTAGGCTGTGTGTTTTCCACTTCCTGCCGGATTTCATTGGATATCATTAGTCATCTGACCAGTTTCATTGGATTTCATTGGATCAAATCGACAGGAAGTGGAAAACACACAGGAAGTGAAAAGCCTAGGAAACAGGTGAATAGCACAACAAGTGAGACAAGGAACGAGGAGGCATCCTTTAAAGGAACACTGATTGGAACAGGGCCAACTGAGTTGATGGAATGTCAGGAAAGACAGCTTATTCACTCTCTCACTTCCATTTAATACAGACGACAAAGATCAGGAATGTTTTGTGTTAATGTAACTTCACTCTGAAACAGCATAATGACTTATATATGTTTATTTATTATTTTTGGAAGTGGTTCATTCTGTGAGAAATAATAATCCTGTTTGCTAATCCCTTCAGATGTAAAATGTTTGTTGAGACAAGAGTTTATAGGCTATCAACTTTTGGGGGCACAATGAAACACCAACAACAAACAGCTGGTGGTGGATTGCAAATATGCAATGACACCTAGAGGTCAACCTATGCCACTGCACATTCAGATGATAACATCAAGGCATCTAGAACATCTAGGGGGGAGGTCAGCAAGCAGGCCCACAGCTGCACTGAGCAGCAAGCAACACTGACTGAATTGAATTGAAATTGACTGTGGCTGGCCTGGCCTGAGAGATTTTTTTTGCTGCAGCACTTAAGCGCTGCGCTGGCTGGCCTGACCTGATGCATTTTTTTTGGGGGGAGCCAGGCAGGCCACTAGGCAGGCCACCGGGAATAGTCCCGGTCCTCCCGACGGCCAATCCGGGCCTGTCAACAACTTTATTTATAGAGCACTGTTCACAACTTTGCAAAGTGCCTTACAGTTAAATAAGAATATAATACAATTGCAAACATAAAACAACAACCGATTTTTCACTTGTAGGCTACGTTTATTATCCAATATAGCCTACTATGTGACCTCATCCTTACTTGTGACTAATTGTCGCGATTGTGAAACTCAGGGACGTACTTAGGCCAGTACGCACGATTAAAGTGAAATAAATCCTTGCCGTTTCTTTGTCGGGAGACTGGCAGCACTACACGATCAGTCATCTCTGTGACATTGCGCAAGATCGGGGTAGCGGTCAGAGATATTGTGCATCAGTACATCATAGTATTATAATCATTCAGAAGCGCACTGCTGCTGATTAATTATTTATTTATTTAATTTGCGCTCCGTCGCTCCCCAACTGGCTTTCTCATTTGCGGTCACAGTCGCGATACTTGTCGTAGGTAGGCCTACTTGGACCTACTGTAACAGGAACATCTATCTATCCACCGTTCCATCCATCCACTGTCCCATGCAGGGCTGTTCAGAGCAGCCGTCGAAGAGAGAGAGAGAGAGAGAGAGAGAGAGAGAGAGAGAGAGAGAGAGAGAGAGAGAGAGAGAGAGAGAGAGAGAGAGAGAGAGAGAGAGAGAGAGAGAGAGTGTGTGTGTGTGTGTGTGTGTGTGTGTGTGTGACAATGTTCTGCCATACACATGCACTTTGTAACTGGCTGTTTTCACATTATCTGACTGCACTGGCAGTGTTTATGTCCTTTGTACAAGGCATTCTTCTGTTTATGTGGACATAAGTAAATATTTCAAATATTTATTGTGTGTGTGTGTGTGTGTGTGTGTGTGTGTGTGTGTGTGTGTGTGTGTGTGTGTGTGTGTGTGCGTGCGTGCGTGCGTGCGTGCGTGCGTGCGTGCGTGCGTGCGTGTGTGTGTGTCACTCACTTGGATGTCTCGGAATAATGAAGTAAATCCAAACTACGAGATCCACAATCCACACGGAAAATGTGGATCTTTAAAAACTCCTCAATAAGAATCCAAATAGCCTGCCCTACAGCCTGGTCCAGTCATTCACAAACTCATGGATATGTCCTCATGACACAACACGCATGTCACTCAGCACTCCAAGTATCGGCGGCTCCGCCACATATGGCGGCAGAGACAGCACAATACTTTGCCAGCCTTTCTGCCTCGTCTTTGAGCATCCCAATGATGCAATATTGCTTGATAAATCACATGTGAACATTTTTGAGAGATGATTAATGCAGTTGGATCTGTGCTGGTTACTACACTCCATTGATAAATGAAGGCCTTTGAGTTTAACCGGCCTGCCTCGAGTCCTGCTTCTGGGTCCTACTCTGCACTTTCCTGACACAAAAGAGGTTATTTTTCTGGTAATCATACGGGAACGTCTTTTGGTACTATATAGCACCTATTTTAAGCACTCAATCCTATACTTTTTTGGAGGACAAATAGTGAAAATAGCAGATCTACGCTGTCAAACAGGGTGTTCGAAGGGTACCGCCCCTTGAGTTACCTAAGACCTTCTGACCACAGCTCACAGCCACAGCTTCAGCAATGGAAGCTTTGAACATGGAAAAGCCAAAGAAAGTTCCACCGGAGGTGGGAGTTAAAGTTGCGTGTGTGTGTCTGAAGACTGTCATTTTGTTACATTGGCTGCTGAAGTTGGCCGCGTACATTTCGTTCGCACGCGGACACACACGTACGTACACACACACACGCACGCAAACTTGCGTGTGCGAGAGAGCTGCCGACACTGATTTTGTCACGTCCTCTAGTCTGTTCTATTTACTTCCTACAAATGCTGCTTCCTGCTCTTGCTGTCATGTGGGTCTGTTGTCTAATCAGAGGCTGGGTACAGTCATGAATTATGCAGCACATTGCAGTTACGTCAGATGATTATCAGAGCCTTTGAAGAGAATGTGATTGGCGTGTCCCTGATGACACTAACGCAGTAGCCTACCTGAATTTCATGTCACCTGCCACACCTGCTTTCACAGAGATAGCGGTCTTAAGACCAGTTTTGGGGGTAAAAATCCATATTAATGCTTTAGAGAAAAGCAGACGAGCACACCAGGATTTTCATAGATAAGCTTAAAAAAAAAAAAAAACTCAAAAAACATGCTTTTGGGTGGAGTGCCTCTATAAAGTCCTTCCAGACAGTCAGAGGCCTCCTCTAAATGTTCTCAGTTCACCCGCACAACACGTTTGGGTTTTACCAGGCCTGTCCAGAGACTTCCCCCGCCATCTGAACCAACTCACCACCAGATAGTGATCGGTTGACAGTTTAGCCCCTCTCTTCGCCCGAGTGTCCAAAACATGCGGCCTCAAATCAGACGATATATATGCGTAATTACAAGATCAATCATTTATCCTCAGCCTAGAGTGCTCTGGTACGGTACCTCGCACACATTTGCATGCATGCACGCACGCACACACTCACACACACACACACACACACACACACACACACACACACACACACACACACACACACACACACACACACACACACACACACACACACACACACACACACACACACACACACACGCACTCACAAACACACACAAATGCCTTCTAAATCAGTAGTTCTCAAACCTTTTCGTGCCAAGGACCCCCGGCCCTAATTGATATGTATTTGGCCGCGGACACCCATCAGAAAATGTTTTGTGCCAGGGACCCCCAAAAGAGAAGATTTGTGTTTAGAAAAAAAATACATCCAAGTTATTCAACATTTTTCAAACACATTTTCGAAAAAGTTAAAAAATAGCAGATGTAGGAGCTCGCAGCGCGGCACAAAGAGACACGCTGTGAGCTTGTAGTTCTGCTATTTTTGAGAACCACTGTTCTATCCTAAGTAAGAGTTTTCTGAAAAACCAAAATGTTGTTTTATGTATATATGTTACAGGGTGAATGGAGAACCAGGGTGATTGAAGAAGGCTCGCTCGTTTTTACCCACCCAGCAATTCTGTAGAAGAAACACTAGAGGGAGCCACAAGCCAGGCTTGTGCACAAGCACATATGGCCGCGACCACCCACACACACACAGTCACACACACACACACACACATGCGCGCGCACGCACACGCGCTCATGCTTTCAATGGACTGTTAAGATACTTTTATTGTGTTCTGCTGGCTTTTGTTTTAGTTTCTCCCTGACACACACACACACACACACACACACACACACACACACACACACACACACACACACACACGCACACAGTGATCCATGAAAAGAACTATTCTGTCCCTATCGGTTTACTCAAACGGCGCTGAGTCGACAAGTGGAGCATCGGCCGGTCAGCGCGGGCACTCGCGCCGTGAGGCGCGAGGGCGCGCTTCCTCGGCCTCAAGCTCCACTTGTCGGCGCGCCTCCGTCGTGGACAAGCGTGTGCGTGTGCGTGTGTCTTTTCTCTCTCCTCCCGTGCTCTCCTCCCCTTCCTCGTCCGTGTCTCTCTCTCTCTCTCTCTCTCTCCTCCCGTGCTCTCCTCCCCTTCCTCGTCCGTGTCTCTCTCTCTCTCTCTCTCCTCCCGTGCTCTCCTCCCCTTCCTCGTCCCTCCCAAGGAGGACGGTTTATTTCGCGAGGAGGAGCTCCTCCTCGCGAAATAAACCGTCCCCCTTCTCAGAAGGAGGACGGTTTATTTCGCGGGTTAAAACCAGGCTCTTCCTCCAGCTCTCACACTTCAGCCATTTTCGAAGACATTCAGCCTGGAGCCGTACGCACAGCCCTGTGTTCACCATGTTATACTGTAGGACAACATGTTCACTAATGTTCAAAGATTGAAGATAGTGTTAATAGAGGGTTTCAACAGGTTCTCTGTAGGGCAGCCGTATAATATCGCTGTCGGGCAAAAACCTTGCATTTCCAGAACAGTTACTTTTCAGGAAATGGTGAAGTATATCGTCCAGCCATAATCATACCTAAAATGAGCCAGAACTCCACTTATTTAATTAGTACACAGAATTAGTTAAAAATATAGAAGTCTGCCCAATGTTCCCCAAAAGGCAGGACAGGTGAAGAGTGGGGGATACCTGGCCATTTACAGTGTAAAGACAGCCTCTGTGACCAAGACAACACCTCACTTTGGATAACAAAAGAAGCATGTGTTTTCACCTGGACTAGAAAGCTTTTGTCCCATTGTATTCATTTCGTTTGAGGCTCACCACCCTGTGGAGCTAGTTAACATGTCTGTGAGAGCCGTTGACTCCCCCAGCCCCGTTTTAAGAACAGAGCTACTAGTTCAGATAGAACCTGGGTTAAAATACAATGTTACTACGATGTTATTATCTCTTGGTGAAAGTATATACTGAAGTTAAAATGAACAAAAGTATTTAACTATGGCCTGGGTAGGTTTAATATAGGTAAAAGCCAGGAGAAGTAAAACGTATTCACATGAATGGATGCTGTGTCATTAAAGTCTTTTAAGTTAACTATTGTTTACAGATGAATAAGAATGTAATTCCTGGTATCATTCTAAAGTGTATGTTGTACAAAGTATTAATCTAATAACAAAACTTCATTGTGAAATATGGTTCTGTACTGAAATTAGATATTGCTGAATTGACTCCCATGTACTGTGTGATCTTAGTACATTATGCGCAGTAGCGTTCCGTCTGCTCGGCCGCGACGGATGAGCTCCTGATTGGTTGAGAAAAGAGACAGAGGAGGAGCTCTTGTTAAACAGCGTCTCTTTCGAATCTACTGTATATAAACATGTTGTTTAGAGAGTAGCGGTGTGCTGCCTTTCTGGACCCTTGCAGTAACCATTTCTTGATTCTCCTTGTCGACAAATAAAGAAAGGAGAAGAAACTTTATCACCTTGGATTTGATGTCTCCTTTGTCCTAACATTCTCACTAAAGATTTGCGTTGCTCCACGGCTTTAATCCACGGTGTTCCACACAGATTATACTTCAATTGGCGTATGTCGGCAGACGGTTTTAACTATCCGCTGGGAGAGGACTATTTGTGGGTCTGTGGAGTTTGAATTCTTCTCAAAACGGTGAGTTGCTTAGCCACAATCTTACGATGGTTTTTTCTAAGGGGATATTCGTTAAAGAACCTTGTATTTTGTGTGCACGCTCGTGGATACGCTGCCTTTGGGGGGGGTGTAGGGATTTAGGGGGATCCGTGGTGGTAAAGGAGTACTTTTGGAGTACGATAGACAAGTTGGGTGGGTCTTCTTAAGAGGATTCATGCGGCTTGTTTTTGTTTGTTTGTTTTGTTTTTACATTGGTAAGGCGGTCAATATATCTGGTAACAGGATACGCTCGTTATGCGCATGAATGGGACGCAGGGACTTTCATATTATATGACTTCAGCGTATCTTGATACTGCAGATTGAAACCGGGGGATCTCAAGTCGGACCTTGCTTGGCTGCTCTTCCCTGATCCAATAAGTTGTTATAATGGTATGGAGTGTTTAGTGGCAAATTGTGTGTACTCGAAATGCGTTCGGGAACTGCGACGCACTGACGTATGAAGTCGGACAATCAATGATATTAGTTTTGAGCGTGAGAGTATAAGCCAAACACTCAGTGCTTATGTGTGGCGTCTGGGATGCCATGTTTATTTTTTTACGTAGACCCTGTTATAAGCTCTGAGCGCGGTGCACTGCGTTCAGAGACATAGGCGCGCGGTATACTCCGTGTGATACTTAGCCCGTAAAATGTCTATGATAGATGTGTAAGAGTGCCACTGTATGTAGGTGCGGTTGGCTTAAGAGGCAGGATTTTTTGTTCAGCGGCAGATATATACTTTCTTTGAAGTCATTGTTTGAGTTGCGAAGAGTGGGAGTTATTCAACGTCCCATCATACTCGGACCTTTCCCTTGGAAAAAGTGTGATCGTGTCGCTGTATGGTTATATTTGAAAAGTATGTAGGTAATGTTTTTGGCGAATTGATGTTTTGTTTCTGTCTAGGAATACTTGCGAAATACGTTGCGTTTATGGTTGGGGCTTGTACAGTGACTCTGCAAACACTTTGTGTTTTTTCTACTAAAAACATGCTCTTATTGTTAGGTGTGACTAAGGTTACACAGTTCTCTGCATGAAAATTTGGCTGGCTATTTCTCATTCTTCTTCCATTATGCTCTCTTTGTCAAAACACAGCTCATGTCTGTGTTTCTTATGACTCCTTTCTTTTTTCTTTCTTGCTAGCTGTTGCTAGTCGTTAGTGCTTCTTTGAAATGTCTTTGTGCATTTTCAGGAGCACGGAGTCTTTCGGGTATATTTCTACATGTCCCATTCATGGCTACACTGTGTGTGCTGCTTATAACCGTTATTATCTTGTGGGTAATGGCGATTGGATTTGTAGTAGGCCCAAATCTTTTCATCTCTCTTAGACACACGGGTGAAGCATATTTTGTTGGGCTTCGGCGTGTGATAATTGTCCTTTGGTGATTACGTTTGGTGCTGAGATCAGATTTTAAAAAGCTATAGCTCCATTGTTTTGCGGTTTTTCGGCCATCTTGCTTTGTAGTTTTAGGGACCTTTGTTTTGTAGGCTTGTTATGCGTCTGCTTTATTTCCCCTATTCTCTTTTCTTTTCACACATCTTGGTGTAGTTTCTTTATTTTGATTGGCTTTTCATGATTTATTTCACAGCTTGTAGGCTACAAATATTGTGAGCTTTTTCGCAAGGCGTTTGCCACAGGAAACCTAATCTTCATATTGGGTGAATTGTGCCTTAAGCCATTTACATGCGTGTAATATTTTAGGATAGCTTCATTAATATAATTCTTTCTTCTAATCGACTTCCATTGTTTCTATATGCTGTTTTTACTGCATTCATAGTAGCACTGCTATGGTGTGTGGGGTTTAAATGGTATTTTCTTATTTCTTTTTCACTTATAACATTGTTACAATAACTCTTCTATGCGGTTTATTCTGCTTTCGTGGTAGCAGTATATTTCGTCAATTTATGGTTGGTTGCTATTATACATGTGGAGAAGTGGTGGGGCCTTTATTTAATTTCGTAGTATTTCCATTGTTCATACTTATGGTTCTGTGAAGTTGTTTCGGTTTGCCGGTTGGTAGCTGTACTCAAGTATGTGTTTGATGCTTTGTGTTGTGATGAAGGCTTGTGCTGGATGAGTTCGGAATGTGTCTGTTGCGGTGATTAAAGCACTTAGTTGTAAGTTTTGATGAGAATTGTTGATGCAGATGGCTTTAATGTGAATTTATTTGCAGTGTTGATGCAGATGGCTTTAATGTGACTTTATTTGCAGTGTTGATGCAAATGGCTTTAATGGGAATTTATTTGCAGTGTTGATGCAGATGACTTTCCCATGATTCATTTTTCAATGGGTGTATTTGTGGTGGTGACACAAATGACTTATTGGCGTGTTGGTATCCATTTTCGACACATTTCAATTGTTTTATGTGTTGTCAGGGGATGATGAAGCTGACAAATAGTATGAAATTATTATCTAGGACTCGTGTTGAAATTACATAGATGTGACTATTTAGGCCTAAAAACAATGAAAATGATCCTTTTGGATTGTTGAATGTAGTTGTGAAAACAGGACGAAAATAATTGTTAAATGTAGTAATAAATACATAGGATTAGGTTAATTATTTCGATTTGTGCTAAAGTATTGTGTTGAGTACTATACTAATAATGATAATAAGGAATAGAAGTGTGAAAAAGATTTGAATTCGGTCCGTTTTGTGTTTTAGACACAACAGATTTAATTTAATAATTTAACTGGATGTTCGCTATAATTTTGTTCCTCCTTGTATTGACTTAAGGCTACTTTTCTGAGAAAAAAACTAACCTGGGACGCTAGGGACTCGACGGAGTCAATGTTATTTTTTAGATATGCCAAGGGTCGATTATTTAGGTAACATTTGTGGCAGCATTTGGACAAATTATGTTATTTAATAGGTCAAACAGGTGTGGTACAATCTGTGGGTTTTAATTCATGTAAGTATTACATTTTGACTACTGGGTCGTAAGTGATGCCTACTTTTGGCGGAGTTTAAAAGTGGGTGGTAATTAAGGTTGGGTGTTAAGATAAAAGTTTTTTAGTGTATTGGTCGTTTGGCTGAGCGATACTATATAATATTTTGACATGCTGAGAATACCTTAATTTTATTTGTACTAGTACAGAGGTGTATTGGTTCGAATTCTTTGCTGAGGTGCTGTTCTATGCTATTTGACTGATGTTTTTGGATAAAGGCAGTCGCAGTCTCCTGGCTGCTAGAAGCAGCTATTATACTATAAGAATTTTGTGAAGCCTAGAGTGGCTATTTTTAAGACTGACGAATTCGCTCATACTGAATATAAAAGAATAGGTCACCGTTTTTGAGTGCACGTTTTAAGATGTTTTTTTCCTATAAACGTCGGAACGACCGTGTACATAATTGAAGATTTAGTGATTAGTATCTTTTCAAAGAAGTAAGTTGGAATCTGTTAATTTTTTTAATTTTTTTTAATTTAACTGTTTGTACAAAAATAATCCCCACTTAAATTATTTTTGTGTACATAGCGTTAGTTATGACGTCTAAACAGGAAGTGTCCATCTCTTTCCCAAGTAGACAGTTTGGGAGTTGTAGTTTTCTACCACAAAGGTAGAACTCAGAACTACAGAACATTGTGTTCTCATTTTAGTTCGTCGATTGTCGCCCTCTGGTGGTTGAGAGATATATTTAGGTTAGTGTGTGGGGACATGTCTTCCAGTGGGAGTGGTGTGTATTCATGAAACCGCCCCTTCCAGTGATTGACACATCCAAACATTTGACTGACTCCACCTAGTGGTCGAGACGAAGGTTGCATTTCCACTGTATGAATGAGAAGCTTGGGGGGTTTGTGCTCGTTAGTGTTTTAACATTTCTGACTTATAGAGTTAACTCTTCTTTTAACAGTCTTTATCTAACAAGTTATTCAGCCTATTGGTATTCTATGGTGTCTAAGTGTGCATGATTAATGTTGTTTGTCTGTACTGCATGATTAATGTTGTTTGTCTGTACTGCATGAGTTAATGTTGGTTGTCTGTACTGCATGATTATTTTTTTCTAATTTAATCCATTCATGTCTATCAATAGCTTTCCGTGGGAGGGGAGCGCCACATTCGAGTTGTTTCCAGTCCTGGCTAATAGAGGACGGTTCATGTCTGGGATTAAAGTAATGTATTGACCAGACTTACAAATTTATACAAATTCAAACATTTGTCTTATATTTGATTTGGAATATTAAGAGACAGTTCAAGTAAGCTTTTGAAGTAATTTAATCTTTAATTATCGTTCATACATACACACACTTATAGTTCTATACTGTTCTACTTAGGATATATGAGCAACACTATTGGGTTGACTCACATGTGTGCTGAGTGATAAAGACACGTCACACTTGCATTATAATATTCTCATATCAATACTCCTTCAAAACTGTTCTTAAGGTACTGACAGAGGTCCGTTGTGGACTCAAGACATTTATGATTTGTGTGTGATTTTTAGATAAAGAATAGCCATATTGTAAGTAAGATCTGATTCCAGAGGGGAACGCCTACAGAGGTTGAAGTAACGTGACAATAATTGTGATTTAATATCATTTGGATATTTGATCTACAATTATGGAATCAGAACAGCAGGAGCACTCCTTACAACAAAATAATTCTTTCATTGACGTGATCAATATGATTTTGGGACAATGGGAGGATAATTGGCCAAACTTTTATGGGTCTTGGCCACAAGACAGCATATTCGACCCAGAAATTATTGACACATTAGGAATGCTTGCCAGAGCATATCAGAAAGATTGCTCAGACACAGGGGCAAAGGAGAATACAGTGTTTAAATTGTTTTTCAAAAAGGGTAAAAAATTAAATAAGGCTTATGTGAGATACCAAGCCAGGATGACAACTGCACAGGTGCACCCAGAACCAGCTGAGAAGAGCGTTTCATCTTCTGATCCCACTACGTCACCGGGTGAGAAACCTATCGACCAATTGTCAGCCCTGGACACAGGGCATTGCAGTGACAGTGGAGACGGGCTGGGAGCTGGAGCAGTGGCGAGAGCAGGTGTCCAGGAAATAGGTGACGGACAAGCAAACCCAAAGCCGTTACGACGACATCATGAAGGTCCCTTCAGAGGACGGTGCCACATCTGTCAGAAACATGGACATGCTTGGCGCCAGTGTAACCAGACACCACCGGCTGTCAACCCCATTGCCCCACTGTCAGCCCCAGCTCTTCAAGGTACCCCACAGTTTTCACCAGGTTTCAGGCCGTCTGTCTCTGGTCCTAGGCAAAGTGATGTTCCGGCTTCACCCCAGGGAGTCGACCGGGTGGTGCTACAGGTACACACATTCTATGAACGGCTGGTCCCCCATCCAGGTGGCTATCAGTCTGCACCACAGCAGACTCCCACTCCTTGCATGAAACCGATGGGTTCAGGGTCTGCGCCACGTGTGGCCCCTGTACCTGCACAGCACGGTGCATGTCAACCAATGCAAGGATTTAGACCGTTTTCTGGGCCGAGGAACAAGCCTTTTGGTTACACAGGTTGCCACAGATGTTATCAGATGGGTCACTTTGCACGAGATTGTCCACTGTCCGGGCAACCCACTTCAGTTATTGCTCCCTGCCGCATGGATGACAAAACTATACATGGCTAGAGACATTTGAAAAGAAACGTACAGAGACATTACTTTAGACTATGATGGAGGCTGAACATATTGGAACAGGTGACGTAGGGCAATGATGGAATACATAAACCGTTGTTGACAAGAAAAGAAAACCCTGAGTCACCGTTGAACTTGACATGATCAGACTATGGCTTGATGAAAAAAAAAAAAAAAAAACAGCAGCAACTTTCATTTTCTACCTATTTTGAAACATAATACTGATCACTGTCCATATTCTAATTGGAGATTTAGCATAGAGTCTAATATGCTTTTAGGTGGTTGACTAAATTTGTACAAAATCTGAACCTAGTATAGGATGGATTGTTGGAAGGAGCTGGAGAGGCTGTTGTTTTTTTTGACACTTGTATTTCTTTCCTGCTATAGGAAAGTGTCACAGGAATTTCGTGTAAAACTATTGTAAAAATTAGGACTAAATTGTTTAACCATTTCCACAGTAAGGTGTGGATTGGGATAGATCCAGTAAACTGGTTCGGTGAGCATACACAAATGATAAATGGTTGTCAGTAATGAGAAACCGTGGAGAAATGTAACATATAACACATCCGTATGATATTCTTTTCAGGAGAACTTCAGTTCTTTATTGGTCTTTTGGGGTTTGATGAGACATAATGTCCATTATTATTGCCTTATGTCTCAAGAGGGGAGGTATAAAGGGAAACATTTAAAAATTGGGGTTTTGGACATAGTATTTTTTGGAACAAATTGACCAGTTCATAGGCCAGATTAATATTTAATTTTGAGTTTTTCATGACCTACACTAATAACTTTGCATGAACTAAATTGAGTGAATGAGTAACACCTCTTGTGTGTGTGTATTGAGGTGGGTAGGTGCATGTTGTACTTTCTAGGAAAGAGTAGGGACGTTTTTTCCCCAAATGTTCTCGTGCTAATAGATGGAGAGCTGCTGAGGAAACGGCTGTCAGAGGACTCAGGCTGCAGAACCAGGTGTCGATGAGAGGTCGAACGAATCATGTTGGTGGAGATGACAGCGGCTATGGACAACCTCTACCCATCACTGTTTCTGCTGCCAAAGTGAGCTACACACCAGGAAGGGATTCTACCTCCCCCAGTCAGCTCTACAGGAGCCCAGGGTGTGACCTCACAGAAGCAGTGTAAACCTTCAAATCTACAGATCGAGGCCACAAACAGAGGATAACGGGTGTCCAGGTCAAGGGGATTCCATGCACGTGTCAGAAAGCTGGTGTGTCTCTTGAAGAATGACACATCACGCCCATACCCTATGCCCTTTGACGCAGATAACAAAGATCTTCATCAATTCCACCCCCCTTTTTCTTTTTCTTGCCCCAAGCTGTGAACAGTTTTTGCTTCAAGGACTGAACATTCCCTAAATACAGGAAGAAGAAGAATTGCGTTTGTTAGTTTAAGCGAAAAAAGAAGAGAAAAAACGGAAAATTGTCCTTCTGTAAGCGCGCAGTCCCTTATGTAAACCACATGTCATAATGTATTCATGATGTCTTTTTGCAGGTTGAACTGAGGTACAGATTCTGAATGATATTAATTGGTTTCTTTAATGAAGTATTTTGGTTTTATTTTGTGGCTTTGTATAGGTACCATTCTACAATCAAGAGGGGTATAAACTAATCGTTTTTGCAGGTTGTTTTCCAGTCAGAGGTTTGGATTATGATTTTGTGCTGAAAGATATCTTCTTTCGCCCGAGCTCTGAATTACGGAAGACGTTATAAGTCTTCCGAGAGGGGTTTATGAAGTATATCGTCCAGCCATAATCATACCTAAAATGAGCCAGAACTCCACTTATTTAATTAGTACACAGAATTAGTTAAAAATATAGAAGTCTGCCCAATGTTCCCCAAAAGGCAGGACAGGTGAAGAGTGGGGGATACCTGGCCATTTACAGTGTAAAGACAGCCTCTGTGACCAAGACAACACCTCACTTTGGATAACAAAAGAAGCATGTGTTTTCACCTGGACTAGAAAGCTTTTGTCCCATTGTATTCATTTCGTTTGAGGCTCACCACCCTGTGGAGCTAGTTAACATGTCTGTGAGAGCCGTTGACTCCCCCAGCCCCGTTTTAAGAACAGAGCTACTAGTTCAGATAGAACCTGGGTTAAAATACAATGTTACTACGATGTTATTATCTCTTGGTGAAAGTATATACTGAAGTTAAAATGAACAAAAGTATTTAACTATGGCCTGGGTAGGTTTAATATAGGTAAAAGCCAGGAGAAGTAAAACGTATTCACATGAATGGATGCTGTGTCATTAAAGTCTTTTAAGTTAACTATTGTTTACAGATGAATAAGAATGTAATTCCTGGTATCATTCTAAAGTGTATGTTGTACAAAGTATTAATCTAATAACAAAACTTCATTGTGAAATATGGTTCTGTACTGAAATTAGATATTGCTGAATTGACTCCCATGTACTGTGTGATCTTAGTACATTATGCGCAGTAGCGTTCCGTCTGCTCGGCCGCGACGGATGAGCTCCTGATTGGTTGAGAAAAGAGACAGAGGAGGAGCTCTTGTTAAACAGCGTCTCTTTCGAATCTACTGTATATAAACATGTTGTTTAGAGAGTAGCGGTGTGCTGCCTTTCTGGACCCTTGCAGTAACCATTTCTTGATTCTCCTTGTCGACAAATAAAGAAAGGAGAAGAAACTTTATCACCTTGGATTTGATGTCTCCTTTGTCCTAACATTCTCACTAAAGATTTGCGTTGCTCCACGGCTTTAATCCACGGTGTTCCACACAGATTATACTTCAATGGGAAGAAAGAATTCCAATGGATCCAATAGTTATTAGTCACAGGCTCTTGTTTCAGTGGTCAACTAGTTATAAACAGACTTAACCGCTTTAATTTTCAAACATTTTCCAAAATATCGAAAATATTGCCAATCTACAAGTTCACAAGACTTGTAAATCGGCTATTTGGGGGAGACGGGGGTGGGACAAAAACATAAAAATGGAGATACAAGATTTCTGCCCGACAACAACGATATATCAAATGGGTGAACAACATGTTTAATGACAAAACTTTGACAAACTTTGTGTGCAACTAATAACTTAAAGTTGTACAATGCAAAATCACAAATAACGATTTTTAGCAACCTCTGCTGGTCACTACCGTCACTGCATACAATTTCCCTAGTCCTCGATTACCCAGAATTCCATTCGTTTTCACCGGAAGCCGGAAGCGTTTCAAAAAGCGATCTTTTAATTGTTTTATACTATCTACGGATCGTTTCTCTTAGCCAGTGGAGCATTAGTTACCATGAGCTGTGCTTTCTTTTTCTGTTCTTTTTCGATCTCCCAATTCTACATTCTCTTAAAATCAGCGTGAGGTTCCTTTTTGTTAATAGCGCGGTAGTTCCTGGCCAAACAGGAAACCGTTGCGGTAGTTCCTGAGGACGTCGGCCACGACGTCATGACGTTGGCCAGGAACGTCATTTTCCCGGGAAAGTCCCCCCCGTACACGTTCAATAGAAAATATATAAATAAAAGGCATCCGGGGGTGAAATTCACGGAGTGGGTGTTGTGAAACTTTTGCCACTCGCAAAAGATATACAATTTAACTTTAGTTTTGTTGAAAACGTTACCTAGTATTACTTTAAGAGTTGGTAATTTGTAAAAACAAAATAATTATTTAATTTGTATGCTACAAATTGTTATCCCCCCCACCCCCATATAGAACACCTGCTCAAAGACTAAATGATTTATATTGATACAGATACTATGTTTAATTTAGATGTCATTAAGTCATTTTTGTGATACTGTACTTTTCTATATTTTATGAAAACTATAGAGCTTATGAATCCTAAATAGGCCTACATTACAGTGTGTGTGTGTGTGTGTGTGTGTGTGTGTGTGTGTGTGTGTGTGTGTGTGTGTGTGTGTGTGTGTGTGTGTGTGTGTGTGTGTGTGTGTGTGTGTGTGAGTGTGTGCGTGCGTGCATGCCAATGTGTGCGAGGTACCGTACCAGAGCACTCGCGTCCTGGGTATGACGTTAAACTGCATCCGGTGTCACCCTTGGGCAAGGTGTAGTACCTATAAGCCCTGGGTAGGTGGAACCTATTAGCCTTGGCTGGCAATTCACCTTCGGGAGTAAACCCTGAGGAGAAATCCGGAGCCGGAGTCCCGAAGGCAGCTCGTTGTATACAACTTCGTTCTGGCAGCTCCTGCGACGCCGCTGATGCCAAACTGTAACGGCTTGCCGTCCCTTTGGATCCATCAGTGACGTGGAGAGGGGGGACGTGCTGCATGGGCAACAGCCTGTCCTCTTAACTACCCTGCCCAGGCTATCATCCTACGCCCCTTTCCCTACACCCCTCCCCCCCCCAATACCCAGACCCTGGAGAGGACACTCCAGCTTCGCTTCGGTGTCGACACAACACGGGAAGCAGTAGTCACCGGTTATAAGCAAATGCTCAGTTGGCGCAGAGCATAGCGCCAGGGACTGTTTCCGACGGTGGGAGGGATCAATTGTATCCCATTGGACAGCTACCGCCCGCCTTAAGCTGGGCAGCCCCCAGCCAGTAAAGTGCTGTCCCGCCACAGTCTGCCTTCCTCATTGGGTGGATGGGGATTAGGAGAAATCCGACAAGCAGACTGAAAACATAGCACCCGGCAACAAAAGAAAAACAAAACAAAAGAGACCAGCTCTTAAACTGGGATGTTGGAACGTACGGACAATGATTTTCTGAAAACCTCCAAGACACTAGCGACGCCAGGAAAACAGCCATCATTAACGAAGAGCTAAAGAGACTCAAGGTGGATATAGCCACCCTTCAGGAAACACGCCTGGCAGACTCTGGTTCACTGAGGGAGAACGATTACACATTCTTCTGGCAGGGGAAGAGCTCCGCTGAGCCCAGAGAGCATGGAGTAGGCTTTGCAGTGAGAAACACCCTGCTGAAGATGATCGAACCAGCCAGCAACGGCTCAGCACGCCTCCTTACTCTCCGCCTCAACACCTCTGAAGGCCCCATCACCCTTGTCAGCGCCTATGCCCCCACACTGTCTGCTACATCTGAGGTTAAGGACGAGTTTTATGAGAGCCTCGCAGTCACCATCAGGGGCGTTCCCAGCCAGGAACAACTCATCCTCCTTGGCGACTTCAACGCCAGAGTGGGCGCAGATCACGACTCATGGCCGTCATGCCTAGGACAGTTTGGTGTGGGCAAGGTGAATGAAAATGGTCAAAGACTACTTGAGTTCTGTGCGTATCACCATCTATGCATCACCAACTCGTTCTTCCAGATCAAGCCCCAGCACAAGGTTTCCTGGAGACACCCCCGCTCAAAGCACTGGCACCAGCTGGACCTGATCCTCGTCAGGCGATCCTCCCTCAGAAATGTGCTTCTCACACGCTCCTACCACAGCGCAGACTGTGACACGGACCACTCCTTGGTGTGCTGCAAGATCAGGCTATCACCTAAGAAATTCCACCGAACCAAGGCAAAGGGAAACCCTCGCATTAACACCAGCAAGATGACTCAACCAGACCTTGTAGAGCAGTTTGCAGAAAACTTTGAAAGAGAAGTTGGGGCCTCACCATTCAGTGAGACTGCCACTGCAAAATGGGAAACTCTGCGGGACATCATGCACTGCACAGCCTTGGTCACCTTTGGGAAGATGACCACAAAGACCAATGACTGGTTTGAGTCCAAGTCGTCTGAGATGACCCCTGTCATTACAGCCAAGCGCACCGCCCTCATGGAATATAAGCGGTCACCAAGTGAGAAGAACTTGCAGTCTCTCAGGGCTGCAAGGAGTAAGGTCCAGCAGACTGCCAGACGCTGTGCCAATGAGTACTGGACACAGCTCAGCGAAGACATTCAAGCAGCTGCATTATCAGGCAATATCAGGGGGATGTACGATGGCATCAAGAAAGCGCTTGGACCAGCCCAGTGCAAGACAGCTCCCCTCAAATCCTCCACAGGAGAGACACTCACAGACGAGGGCCAGCAGATGGAGAGATGGGTGGAACACTACTCCAACCTCTACTCCAGACAAACAATCGTGTCTCCCTCAGCCCTCGATGCCATTGCATGCCTACCAACTATGGAGGAACTAGACACAGAACCAACCCTAGAGGAGCTCAGCAAGGCCATAGACAGCTTGGCCGCAGGGAAGGCTCCAGGCAGCGACGGAATCCCCCCGGACCTGATAAAGCGCTGCAAGACCACCCTACTGCCTCCACTGTATGAGGTCCTGTGTCAGTGCTGGCAAGAAGGAGGTGTACCACAGGATATGAGAGATGCAAAAATCATCACCCTATATAAAAACAAGGGTGAGCGAAGTGACTGCAACAACTACAGAGGCATCTCCCTCCTCAACATTGTTGGCAAAGTCTACGCTCGAGTCATCTTGTCTCGCCTACAAAAGCTGGCCGAACGTGTCTATCCAGAGTCACAGTGTGGCTTCCGGGCTGGAAGGTCAACAGCAGACATGATCTTCTCCCTTAGGCAACTTCAGGAGAAGTGCAGAGAACAGCAGATGCCCCTGTTTATCGCTTTCATTGACCTAACTAAGGCTTTCGATCTGGTTAGCAGGGAAGGACTTTTCCAGATTCTCCCAAAGATAGGATGCCCACCAAAATGCGCAGCCTGATCACATCCTTCCACAACAACATGAAGGGGACAGTGCAGTTCAACGGTAGCTCCTCCGAGCCCTTTGGCATACATAACGGTGTCAAGCAAGGCTGCGTCCTGGCTCCCACACTCTTTGGCATCCTCTTCTCTCTGCTCCTGAAGCATGCCTTTGGTTCTGCAACAGAGGGTGTCTACATCCACACAAGATCAGATGGCAGCCTTTTCAATATCACCCGTCTCAGAGCAAAGACCAAAGTCCGCACAGCTCTAATCAGAGACATGCTGTTCGCAGATGACGCAGCTGTTGCGACCCACACTCAGCACGAGCTTCAGAAGCTGATGGACCACTTTTCCCAGGCCTGCAAAGACTTTGGACTGACCATCAGCCTGAAAAAGACAAATGTTCTAGGACAGAACACTGAGGCCCCACCAGTCATCACCATCGACAACTATGAACTAGATGCCGTCCATCAATTCACCTACCTCGGGTCAACTATCAGTGATAACCTGACCCTGGACATTGAAATCGACAAGAGGATCGGGAAAGCAGCAACAACACTCTCCCGTCTCACCAAACGAGTGTGGGAAAACACAAAGCTGACAGTTAAAACCAAAATGGCAGTGTACAACGCCTGCGTTGTCAGCACGCTACTGTATGGCAGCGAGACGTGGACAACCTATGCCAGGCAGGAGAGAAGACTCAACTCCTTCCATATGAGAAGCCTCCGCCGCATCCTGGGCATATCCTGGCAAGACAAAGTGTGCAACACGGATGTTCTGACGCGTGCTGGTCTCCCCAGCATGTACACACAGCTCTGACAGCGCAGGCTGCGCTGGCTGGGCCATGTGCATCGTATGGAGGACGGTCGCATTCCCAAAGACCTCCTCTATGGAGAACTGGCATGTGGGAGGAGAACAACAGGTCGTCCCCACCTGCGCTACAGAGATGTCTGTATGAGAGACATGAAGGCCCTTGACATCAACACCAAGTCCTGGGAAACTCTTGCATCTGACCGCACAAAGTGGAGAAGTACCATATACCAACACCTCATGACAGGGGAAAAAAACCTGTCAGATGCAGCGAAAGACAAGAGGACCCGAAGAAAAGAGCGGAACAACGAAGACAGACCAACAACCACATACATATGCGATCTCTGTGACCGAGACTGCCACTCCCGCATAGGGCTCTTCAGTCATAAGAGACGCTGTTCCAGACCAGATCCGTAGGATGTGCAAAACCATGGTCAACCCTGACCGACGGAGGCCTATGATGATATATATCGTCTGATTTGAGGCCGCATGTTTTGGACACTCGGGCGAAGAGAGGGGCTAAACTGTCAACCGATCACTATCTGGTGGTGAGATGGTTCAGATGGCGGGGGAAGTCTCTGGACAGGCCTGGTAAAACCCAAACGTGTTGTGCGGGTGAACTGGGAACATATAGAGGAGGCCTCTGACTGTCTTGAAGGACTTTATAGAGGCACTCCACCCAAAATCATGTTGTTTTACGTTTTTGATATGTTGTGAAGCTTATCTATGAAAATCCTGGTGGTTTTTAGCATTCTGCTTTTCTCTAAAGCATTAATATGGATTTTACCCCCAAAACTGGTCTTAAAGGAGGAGTTCACACAAAAAAATGACTTATTTTCTATTAATTGCACACCCCATGAAGCCTTGAATTCATGGATTTATTTTTGTTTTTGTGGCATCCCTAAGACAATAATTTGATGACCGGGTGTGTATCCGGTAGGAGACACAAATAATCTACTTTGTGTCTCCTACCGGATACATTAGCCGGTAGGAGACGGGAATCAAATTATTGGCTTAGGAATGTCACAAAAACAAAAATAAATCCATGGATTCAAGGCTTCATAGGGTGTGCAACTTTAAGACCGCTATCTCTGTGAAAGCAGGTGTGGCAGGGACTGCGTTAGTGTCATCAATTCTCTTCAAAGGCTCTGATAAACATCTGACGTAACTGCAATGCTCTGCATAATTCATGACTGTACTCAGCCTCTTAGATCAGACCAAACCTTTAGTTTTGGTCACATTTTCAAAATCAGTGAATTAGTTTTTGCCTTGTGGGCTTGTAGATCTGCTATTTTCACTATTTGTCCTCCAAAAAAGGATTAAGTGCTTAAAATAGGTGCTATATAGTACCAAAATACGTTCCTGTATGATTACCAGAAAAATAACCTATGTTGTGTCAGGAAAGTGCAGAGTAGGACCCAAAAGTAGGACTCAAGGCAGGCCGGTTAAACTCAAAGGCCCTCATTTATCAATGGAATCTAGTAACCAGCGCAGATCCGACTGCAGCAAATATCTCTCAAAAATGTTCACATGTGATTTATCGAGCAATATTGTATCAAGCCAATTCCCGCGTAAAAATGATCGGGCGTTGATAAATCTGGTGGCTGAAATCAATTGTAGTTTCATTTGCATACCCTTCAGGCCACGTTTACACTGTAACGATCAGAACAGAAAACGACAAAGTGCCGTTGCATTCTCACTGAAAACGCTGTAGTGTATGCCAGGTGTCTAGGTGGTGATGTGCCGCGCTGCCAGATTGAAGGTTTGGACATCAGTGGTCCTGCCGTGTCCGATAATGGTAATTTAATAGCCTATAGGACAGTGGTTCTCAACCTTTTCAGGCCGCGACCCCGCAAAATAATCATCTTTGAACTGGGGACCCCCCACCCTGACAAGCACTTGGAATGCATATAGGTCCTAGGAGTTGAGGCATCACATTTAGTTTGACTCGGTTCCACAGATACATTTTGTGAAATAGCCGATCACAACGCCTCGCTTGTAGATCGTCTTTTTTCTATATATATTCGATATTTTCAAATTATTTCGTGTGTGTGTCTGTCTACATAATACAGTATCAGTATGTATATCCGTGTGTACTGGTATTAGTCTGTGTAGTGTACGCACATGTTGTATTTTCAACAGCAGATACTTTGGCCTATGTGTCCACCACACATTTCCTTGGGGACAATAACACAATCTACAGTATATTATCTAACGTTTATTTGATCTCATACTGATAGCAGCAGCCGACCCACTGCATCAGTGGGAACTATAGGAGAAATACCCTGTATAAAATGTGTCCCATTAAAATGGATGACCATAGTAGGGATATCAAAAATAGAGGCATCAAATCAAGCTTTATTTATATCAGTGGTGTAAAGTAACTAAGTACATGTACTCAAGTGCTGTACTTACTTTCTTCAGTATTTACATTGAGTTCCCTGAATAAGGAAAAAGAAAGAAAGGAAAAGAAAGTGGGGTCTGGGGACCACCAGAAGAGAAGAATAGTGTAAAAAAAAATTATCAAAAATGTTCTCAAACACAGCAGCGTGACTGAATGTAAAATGCATACAGATGCTTTTCCGGTTTTAATGGGTTAATACCAGCCTCTTCCTCCAGCTCGACCACTTCAGCCACTTTCTAAGACTTTCAGCCTGGAGCCGTACTCACAGCCCTGTGTTCACTATACTGTAGGACTAATGTTCACTAGATTGAAGATTAGATTGAAGTTAATAGAGGGGTTTAACAGGTTCTCTGTAGGGCAGCCGTATAATAGCGCTGTCGGGCAAAAACCTTGCATGTCCAGAACAGTTACTTTTCAGGAAATGGGAGAAAAAAATCCAATGGATCCATCCAATGTAGACTAGTTATCAGTGTTGATGTTGACAGCACATTTTGATTTAGTTTAGTCTTTTGAATAAAATTCCATTTAGTTTTAGACATATTTTAGTCATCTGAAATGTTTTCGTTTTTGTCTATTTTTGGTCGACTAAATATCATCAGATTATAGTCGACTAAATCTACAGTTGATTTAGTCGACTAAAATTTATTTTGGCAGTGCCTTAATGGCGTCGTAATGGCTGATTTTACACTTGGTTGCATGCTGAAAACAGCCAATCTACAATCTACACCAGTTCTACTGGATCTCGTCTCCACTCCCTCCCTAACATTTTAGTCTGGTTTTTATTTGTTGACGAAATTGTCAGTATATTTAGTCTTAGTTTTAGTCATCATAGCTTAGTTTTTATTTAGTTTTTATTTAGTTTAGTCAGTGAAAAAAGGTAGTCGACTAATATTTTTCGTCATAGTGTTAGTCGACGAAATCAACACTGCTAGTTATTAGTCACAATCTCTTGTTTCAGTAGTTAACTATTTATAAATCAGACAGACTCAAAGGAGTAGTTCACCCAAAAACAAATTCATTTTCAATTATTATCAATTACACACCCCATGAAGCCTTGAATCCATGGAGATTTTTTTTGTTGCATTCCTAAGCCAATAATTTTGGCTATAGAGACTCTTCGAGTCTCCTCTACGGTATAGTTTGATGACCGGTGGAGTCTCCAGTATAGGCTATACCGGAGACTTCACCGGTCATCAAATTATTGGCTTAGCAATGCTTTATAAACAAAAACATCTCCATGAATTCAATGCTTCATGGCGTGTGTAATTGATAGAAAATACGTTTTTTGGGGGGGGTGATCTACTCCTTTAACCACTTCCATTTGCAAAGATTTCAAAAATCCAATCTACAAGCTTGGCTTGTAGATTGTAGGGGGGGATACATAAAAATAAATCAGTGGTGTAAAGTAACTAAGTACATTTACTCAAGTACTGTGCTTAAGTACACCTTTGAGGATGTGACTCGATGCAACACATTGTGAGCTTGTAGATCTGCTATTTTCAAATGGAACTTGTGAAATGGGACATTCTGCACAATGAGTACTTTTACTTTTGGTACTTTAAGTATATTTTGATGCCAATACTTTTGCACTTTACTCAAGTCAATTTTGATTACCGGACTTTTACTTGTAACACAGTATTTCTTCATTGCAGTATTGATACTTTTATTTGATTTCAGCTGTTACAATTCCAAACATGCAAACATGTCCCGCTTTAATTACTTAGTCTATATTCGTTGTTTAATGACTAGTGTTAAAATGTTATTGTATTTTTTATGTATTTGTATTTAAGTTCATAAAGTTAACATAAATATAACTAAATGCATTTGAAATTCAATGAAAATGTTACTTTTCAGGATTCCAATTCTAAAATAGCAAAAATAGTAGATCTACAAACTCAAAATGCGTCGCAGCCGCTATATTTGCTACTTTTGTGTGACATAGAATGGTGAAGTACGGCATTAATTTACGAAAAAAGTTAAAATACGGAGATAAGAGGTGTCTGCCCGACAGTATATAAAATAAAATAAAATAAAATATGTCCCCCCTGGAGTGACGTGTGGAAATATTACATTACATTACATTCATTTAGCAGACGCTTTTATCCAAAGCGACTTACAATAAGTGTATTCAACATAGGTAGGGAACGAAAACTACTAATCACCAGAAGTCTTTAGTGCATTTTCTGCAAAAACAAGCAACCAAGAGTATACCTAGCGCTAAGGTAAAAGTGCAATATATCAGCTACCTATTTCCTTAAACAGATGAGACAAAATAGCTAAAACAAATAAGTGTATCGACTAAACAAGATCCAATAAACAATACAACAATAGAAAACAAGCGTTCGTATAACTAGTTAACAACAAGTAGGTCAGGCAGAGAGGAAGGGTAGTGTTTCCTGAAGAGGTGGGTTTTCAGCCTGCGGCGAAATATGGGCAGTGACTCTGCTGTCCTAACATCAGTGGGAAGTTCATTCCACCACTGTGGGGCCAGAACAGAAAAGAGTCGTGACCGTGTGGATCGGCCAGAAGGACCCTTGAGTGACGAGGCAATCAGTCGCCCCGAGGTGGCAGACCGAAGTGGTCGGGCAGGGGTGTAGGCATCGACCATAGCCCGGAGGTAAGAAGGAGCTGTTCCTTTCACTGCCCTATAGGCTAGCACCAGGGTTTTGAACTGGATGCGAGCTGCTACGGGGAGCCAGTGTAGAGAACGGAGAAGGATGGTTGTGTGGGAGAACTTGGGGCGGTTGAACACCAGACGAGCCGCAGCTTTCTGAACAAGCTCCAGAGGTCTGATGGCAGATGCCGGAGCACCAGCAAGGAGGGAGTTGCAGTAGTCCAGGCGGGAGATGACGAGAGCCTGGATAAGCACCTGGGCTGCCTTCTCCGTGAGGAAGGGGCGAATCCTCCTGATGTTGTAGAGGAGGAATCTGCAGGACCTTGTCACTGATGCGATGTTTGCCGAGAACGTCAGTTGATCGTCCAGGGTCACACCCAGATTCTTCGCAGTCCGAGTTGAGGTCACCACAGCATTATCAATGGTGATGGCCATGTCTCGGTGCGGACAGCCCTTCCCCGGGAGGAACATCAGCTCGGTCTTGTCCAGGTTGAGCTTCAGGTGGTTTGTCGACATCCACTCCGAGATGTCAGCCAGACAAGCAGCAATGCGTGCCTCCACTTGGGTATCAGAGGGGGGGAATGAGAGGATCAGCTGGGTGTCATCGGCATAGCAGTGGTAGGAAAAGCCATGGGAGTGGATGACAGCACCCAGAGATGTAGTGTAGAGAGAGAAAAGAAGAGGACCCAGAACCGAGCCTTGGGGAACCCCAGTTGTGAGCCTCTCCAATATAGTGGCCCTCTCCATCATCAAAGTTGCATCACCCCAGATCATTGGTTCTCAAACAGTGAACAAGGAACGGCTTTCATTTATTATGCTCCACACAAATGGACTTCAGGACTCTCTGGTTTGATTGGTCTCGATAGAGACATTTAGGGTGCTTCTAGGACACCCTGCATAG
>NW_027660571.1:0-47500 GCF_963280865.1 Gymnoscopelus braueri | reverse complement strand
AAATTATTTGAGGTATTTTTACTTTACTGGAGTACTTCTAAATTTCAGTACTTTTACTTATACTCCACCACATCTCAGAGGCAAATATTGTCTACTGTATACTTTTACTCCACTACAATTATTTGAAAACTTCAGTTACTAGTTACTTTGTAGATTTTGATTATATTACAATACATATGTTAACCACTTCAACCCTATATATATTTCAGCCATTTGGCTATTTTCAAAAGATTTGTGTACATTTTATACAAAAGTTGTGAAATGGGACATTCTGCATAATGACTGAGTACTTTCTACTTTTGGTACTTTAAGTACATTTTGATACCTGTACTTTTTGCTCAAGTAATTTTTGAATTCCGGACTTTTACTTTCTATTTCTACATTGCAGTATTGATACTTTTACTTAAGTAAAACATTTGAGTACTTTTTCCACCACTGGCACTAAAGAGTGGGCACCTCGATGTACAATTGACAATTTGGTCCAAAATGTAAAATAAATAAATGCATTGTTAAGTAATGATTAGAACACGATTGAACATTTGAGCTTGTAGATCTGCTATTTTTGATATATATATATATATATACACACACACACACACACACACACATATATATATATATATATATATATATATATATATATATATATATATATATATATATATATAAATAACAGCTGCTTTCCAGGTTTGGGTCACAGATGATTGATAATATGTGTGTGTATCATCAGGTTTACAGATGATTGGTAATAGTGTGTGTATCATCAGGTTTACAATTTTTTTTTTTTAATGATTTGTACTTTATTTTTATTTTTTTAGACAAACATACAGAGAATTTTCTTTCAACATTGATGCAAGCATATTTTAGACAAGACATACAATAAACATCACAATAACCTTCAATATTCAAATAGCGACATTACTGACCATTGAACGAGACAAGACATACCATACACATAATACAAATAAACCAACCTTGAAAACATAAAGACATCAACGAAAAAAAGAAAAGAAAAAAAAAGATCAAAAATACAATGCACAAAAGCATACCACCCGCAGTCTACCCCAATCTTAACCCAGACAGATGATTGGTAATATGTGTGTCTGTATCCTCAGGTTTACAGATGGAGTCCCAGGGTGAGGTGATGGAGAGGTTGCGGACGGCCTTTCGTTCCAGGGTCACGGTGCCGGAACAGTTCCGCCGGACGCAGCTGCAGAACCTGCTGTCTCTGATCAAAGAGAACGAGCAGCAGCTCGTAGACGCTCTGCACAAAGACCTGGCCAAGGTAGGAACCCAACCCACACACCGGGGCCCCAGGCATAGGGCTGGGGCGATAAAAGCTTCAAATCAATGTCACCATTATTTCAAAATGTTTGACTCGATTACGATTAATGGCTGTGAATCGTCTGCTATCTCACGATTTGATTCCGATTATTGGGGTCACGATTCCGTTTTTTCCCGATTCTCGATTCAAAACGATTCTCAATTCAAAACGATTCTCGATTCAAAACATAGGATTTCAGGATCTACTGTACTCCAGTCTGCTGGCATGAAAGCAGAGTACATTTATGTAGCTTTTGTAATTGTAAAGGTTTTATCAACTGATAATAATGTAAACACACAAAGGTAAATCCAAGATCCAAAAATTAATAAATACATCAAAATAAACATTGATTTTCGGCAAATGAGAATCGATTCTGAATCGTCCAACATTAGAATCGCGATTCGAATAGATTTCTTCCCACACCCCTATTAATGATCATGTATTGCATGAGCTTGTAGATGGACTATTTGTCTACTATTTTCCACGCCACCATTGTACAAAGCATAATACAGGGCTTAAGTGGTCAACCAGGCTAATCCATTTAGTCGATTAAAAAAACTGTTAGAATGTTTTTTTGTGTTGATATAAGAAATGAAATGTAATCTATATATTTTTTAATTTTAAATTGGAGGTTGAACATTTTGGTTACTAATCTAAATACTTTCGGTTAATTGCCCCGCCCCACCCAAACGTGCTACTGCGTGGCCTCTCGATTGCCTAGCGAGCTCTTGGTACGCCTGCCTTGTTGAGGTAACAAAAACAAGCGCTCCTTTCCCCTCAAACAAAGTGGGGGAAAACGGTATAGTCAAAGACACAGATAACGCACATGCTCCAATGTCGCTGCATGAGCCAAAGCGCAAGGCCAGCAAAATAATAGACCAAAGAAGGACTCGCAACTCGCTTGAACGCCAGCATCCATATTCTGAGGGGAACGTTGGACAAAACAGAAATGGCAGACAAGCTCTCACGACGCGGTGTGTGCTTGTAGGTCTGCAATTTTTTGCGACATTTTGACCTTGCAGTTTTCTTCAAGTTAACTCTCAAGTTTGAGATGGGGGTCCGCAGCCAAATACATATCATTTTAGGTGGCTCTTGACATGAACAAGTTTGAGAACCACTGATATTATAGCAACATCAAAAACCTGTTAGGATTTAGAGGACATTTTGTAAAATTGGCCTCAGGTCTTAATGGGTTAAGTCGGGTATATGCAACTTGACTAAAATAATCAGTAGACATCAGCATTCGGTGTGACTAGACACACAAGATGTAATCAGCTTTCTAGTTGCTACTACACCCACTGGTTACCAAACAGTGTGCCGTAAGACAAGTTCAGCTGTGCCTTGTATCGGTCATCATATCGATATCTACAATATCGGCCTTAACAATCCAATATTGGTATCGGACCGATGTCAAAATGATATACGGTATATCGCTTTCAGCCGATATTTAATTTTATAATATTTATGTGTGAATGTGAAGCTTGAAACAGCCTTTTTGTGATGATAAAGGCTGCAGATTCAATCAATGTTTTCTGCAGACTCTTTCAAGAGGGTCAACAAGTTGCAAAAATGTTAAATAAAAGTATTATATTTAAGTTGTTGCTTTTTCAAATACAGTGTTTATGTGTGTTTTTTTCAGAATGGTCAAAATATTAACTTTTTAAACGGCTAATATTGACATCGGTCAGTATCAGTTATCAAACATAACAGCAATGTTGATATGGGTTGTCGGTATCAGCCAGATACTTCACATACTGTAGGTGCATCCCAACTCACAACGAGTCTCATCTGCGACGCGTTGTGAGCTTGTCGATCTGCTATTCATGAACATTTGTGAGCATGAAATGGGGCTTTTATTTGGTATTAGTAAATAAAAATAAAGGTTTACAACCGTTTACAGAGTATTAAGACTAGAGTGGTAACGCCTGATATCCATTTCAACCCCAGCATCCCTATTCTGCGGGGAACATTCGGCCAAAAATTGCAGATCTACAAGCTCACAAGGGCGTCGTGGCACGTTGTGAGCTTGTGAGCTTGTTTTGGTGCTATATATGTGGTGTAGATGGGGGGAGGAAAGCAGTCAAAAGTACGATTGCGTACGATTGCAACTCACTCAGGTTGGTTTAACTAAAACTAGAGGGTTTCAGTGGTTAAAGAGGCTGTTTTGCATGGATATGAGTGCCTTGAGATTTGACTTGACCTTTTGGTGTGTACTTTTCTCGTTGCATTGCACCCGTTTCCCGTCAGGCCAAATTCGAGGCGGTGCTGTCAGAGCTGGACATCGTGGCAAATGACATCTATTGTGCCTTGGACAACCTCAAGAGTTGGATGCAGCCCGAATCCGCAGCCACGAACCTGGTACGTTGCATTTTCTCTTTTAACAGTAGCCTATACAATAGAAAGCAAAACCTGCTCGGTGGCCTTGTGGTTAGAGTGGCCCATGAAAATGGGACCCAATGCCTTCCTTCTTGGCACTAAAGGCTTCATGGGGTGTGTAATTGATCTCCGGCATGAGAGAGCCCACATTTCTACCACTCATTCAAGAGGTAATTCCCACTTGGCCAGCAGCCACGGTGGAGATATTGCGCTCATGAGCTTCAGGCAGTACTACTTCTCAACCAGCAGGTGTCCTACCCGACACCAGGGTCTCTCAATGGAAGAGTAGGGAGACCAGCTCCAACCACCACCGCAATCACACTTTATTCATTCAATTAAGTTCTGGTTGGCAGCTTTAAATACCAAATGCTATTGTATTGAATTTGATTGCAAAAAAGCAACACATTTTGTCTACTCTACATCTTAGCTGCTGTTAAACTCAAGTCGACACCAGAGCAAAGAAGGCCTTCGGCTCACTTCAAGCACGCTCACAAATGAGCCAAGGGGATCGTAAAAAAAAGCTGTGTCAATTAGGACAAATTAGCACTCTTGAAACAAGAGGTTAAAAAG
The DNA here is from genome assembly GCF_963280865.1 of Gymnoscopelus braueri. Classification (NCBI taxonomy): domain Eukaryota; kingdom Metazoa; phylum Chordata; class Actinopteri; order Myctophiformes; family Myctophidae; genus Gymnoscopelus; species Gymnoscopelus braueri. The sequence continues at coordinate 43,230 of NW_027660571.1, read as the reverse complement.
CCAACAAGAATGCTGGCCATTTCTTTTGGGGGCATTACTAGAAGGAATAGTCACCTAGGCTCAGCTATATATATATATATAGACCAATTATTTGTTTACCAACATTGAGACTGGATGCACAGGTGATTGTTTCATACAATCAATTCTCAACCTGTTGTTTCTGGGTGCACTGGTTTCAGCACACCCCAACCCCCTCTTGTGTGTTGGCTAGTGCTGCACGCCGTAGCGAGACCTGACAGAATGGGTTTGACGCTTGCGCAGTATGACGCTTGCAACTAGTGTAACGTCGTCTGTTAAGGGGTCTATATATAAACACACATATATATGTATACATTTTTATTTAAATTTTTTTTTTTGGGGGGGGGGATCTGCGGCCAAATACATATAATTTTAGGGGTCCTTGACATGAAAACGTTTTGAGAAAACCACTGATATAGCAACATGAGTTTTTTCAGGAAACTGTTAGAAGACATCAGGCCTCAGGTCTTAATGGGTATCAAGAAGATGAACACCAGCTGACATCCAGTATTTATCGAAGTATGTGCGATGTCAATATGTCCGTGTGCATGTTTGTTCATTACATTTCAGGCCACAAAGGTGGACACCTGCTTTATCCAAAGGGAACCACTGGGCGTGGTTCTAATCATCGGCGCGTGGAACTACCCCATCCATCTGGTGCTGCTGCCCATGGTTGCAGCCATCGCTGCAGGTAAGCCACACGTCTGCTAGGGCAGCAACTACCCAATATGTTCTCAATGTTTATGCTATCTATCCATCATTTCTGCGATTTGATCAAATAATCGAGAAGCGTTTGTTTTTAGGATCGACTCAATCAATTAGTCTGATTAACCTAGACCAGGGGTCTTCAACAGGGGGTCCGTGACCCCTAGGGGGTCCTCAGAGTTACTACAGGGTGGGGGCGCCAAATCTTTCTGTGATATGATTTTTAAAGGTATCATGACATTCATTTTCACTTTTTTTATTTTCAATGTTTTATTTGGGGTTTTATGACCTCAATTACACCCAAAAAACCTGAATTTAGAACATTCAGTGGATTTTCTGTGGTCTGGGGTTTTCTGAATAATTAGGCTGAAAAGTAATCTGAGCTTGGCCCTTCGACAGTGAGGTCACTGTCGATTAATCCCGCCCACTCTCCTCCTCGCCCCTCCCCTCCCCTATCCTTTCCTTTGGGGGGGGGGGGGGGAGCAGAGGCGATGATTGACAGGCAAAATCCCTCACCAGCGACACCCGCAGGCAAAGATTTCTTTTTTCATTGCAGTTGAAAAGGCTTTAGAAATGTGAGAGAAAAACACCTGCCATTGATCACTGGAATGGGATTTTCACTTAAAACTTTTTGTACACTTTTGAAGGACCAGGACAAAGACTTTGAATGTGGTGTAAAAGTGAATGTCATTAAACCTTTAATGTTTTACATTAACCACTTGAACCCGAGCATCCCCATCCTGTGGAGAACTTTAGCCAACAAATAGGCGATCTACAAGCTCACAACGACTCGCGCTGCGAGGCGCTGTGAGCTTGTAGATCGGCTATTTTTGGATTTTTTTTTGATCGGCTATTTTTGGGATTTTTTTCTTATGAAGACGTTTGGTGTAGATGTAAAAAGAGGGTCTCTGCTTCATCTCTCTCCCAGCTAGGGGGTCCTTAGCCTGAAAACATTGAAGACCCCTGACCTAGACAGACCCCTGACCTAGACACAATGTGTCGCCATGCGACAGTTCGTGTTTTGGCAATTTTTCTGTATTTATAAATAATCACTCATAATCACATGGCCAAAACTGTTACAGGCATTTTTTGGCTCCCACGGTCCATTCATACTTGATTAATAGATTATTTTATGTGTTATGAATTGATTAAATAGATGTATTAACTGTTGCACCCTTAACTCTCTCAGTGCCAATGAAAAAAAAATAATATTGCGAACCATGCCAACTTTTTTCTTTTTTTTTTTCAAAGTAAAAAAAAAGTGCTTAGGAAGCGAGATACTGCCTTTTTCAGTTATAGGTTAAACAAAGAGTGGATGGAGCTGCAAATCTTCAGATAATGATATCTTGGGTTCTGAACACTTTAAAAAAAAAAAAAAAAAAAAAAAAACTTAAACTCGGGATTTCTCGTTCTGGCACTGAGGGTATAACCCTAAAACTCGGGATAACTCGGGGTCTGGCACTGAGAGAGTTAAGACTATAGGTAATCTAGATGGGTAAAACTTGACAAAAAGACATCTTTCTTGTTAAATTCATGTCGGTGCTGCAGTATGAAAAAGACACAGAATCTCTGTGAAGGTTACAATGATAAACATGAGACCATCTGCCAATATTCAGTGGTGGAAAAAGTACTCAAATGTTTTATTTAAGTGAAAGTATCAATAGTGCAATGTAGAAGTACTTTGTTACAAACAAAAGTCCAAAATTCAAAATGTACTTGAGTAAAAGTACAAAAGTATTGGTATCAAAATGTACTTAAAGTACCAAAAGTAAAAGTACTAAAATGCTTGAAAATAGCAGATCTACAAGCTCACAACGCGTCACGATGCGACGCGTTGTGAGCTTGTAGATCGGCTATTTTCAAATAGCCTAGGTATAAAATAGGGCTAAAGTGGTTAATGTATGTTTTATAATGTAATAATTTATATCTGCAAAGTAACTAGTAACTAAAGTTTTTAAATAATTGGAGTAAAAGTACAATATTTGCCTCTGAGATGTAGTGGAGTAGAAGTAAAAGTATTGAAAATGGGAAATGCTCCAGTAAAGTCAAAATTCCTCAAAAGTGTACTTAAGTACAGTACTTGAGTAAATGTACTTAGTTACTTTACACCACTGCCAATATTGGAGTAAGCTCATGAACCTTGCTCTACCAGGCAGGCACTGGCTGGCTTCTATGGTCAAAGTTCATTGGCATTTGAGTCCACACAGTATTTGATACAGTAATTCTCAACCTGTTTCATTTCAAGCACCCCCAGTTTGATATGCATTTCGCCAGGGGTCCCCAACCATTTTTGCACCAAGTACCACTTCCATAATAGTCAATATTAGGGATGGGCATTTGGACCTTTTTTTGGGGTAAACATTTAACCTTTGGACTGTGGGTGGTTAACCGTCCTATGACGTCATATCAATATATAATTGAGGGCAGTTCAAATAGGGCCTAAAACATATTGTAACATACATTAGGTCTATATCTCATTCTGTAAGCTTGTTTTATTCTCTTCAAATGATCTTTATTAGGTATTGTAAAATATTGTATGAGGAACAATTATAGATTAGTGATTTATTCCATTAATATTCTGTTCATATTTTATTTTTTATATGACTTAATGTAGGTTAATTTCATTAAGTCCTAAACAGTTAGAGAGACACAATCCGGCTAAACACTGTCCCATCCCTCAATATACTGTACTCGATATGTTTCGATGGTCGGTTCCGTCATTCACCTGAAAGATTTGAAAGGTTAAGCCATGGTTAAATGGATTCCATATCATTGCTGTCGGGGAAGAAAACATGTACTCCAGATTTATTCTTTTTATGTTTTTTTGTTTTATTTTGGTAAATGAATAACCCATTGCATCAAACAAGTGTGTCACACAAACGTAGTGAAAATAGCAGATCTACAACCTCACAACATGACACAACGCAACAGTGAGCTTGTAGATCTGCTATTTTCACTATTTCCAAAATGTTTTTATATTGAAAGTGGTGGAGTGTCTGTTTTTTTTTTTTTAAATTAGAAAAAATAAAAAAATAATTAAATAAAATAAAAAAATATTTAAACTATATAAATAGTTTTGGACATGCAATGTTTCGACCCGACGGCAACAATGTGATAACTGCAGTTTCAGTTCTACGCTATCCCTGACCTGAAAATGTACCTTCTTCATGGAGGAAGTCTGTGAATGAGACCCCGGTCATACAAATGCTTGCATACAACTGTGTACACACAAGGAGAGAAATATGCACACACGCCTTATGTCTGTTGAAAAAGGCAAAACAAATGTTCGTAGTAATGTATAACAAGTTTGTTAAGCTGGATAGACGGGAGGGGGGGGGACTAGTAATGGATAGTTGACAAACCTGTCTACCAATGACATCATTGGTAGGCACGTTTTTCTTTTCCTGGAAAGTTAGCATGCTGAAATAGAAGCCGTTGTTCCATTAATAAAAAAAAACCGATGATGTCACTGGTAGGCCAGGTTTCGGAACGGTCCACAGCCCTCCTCTGAGACACAGTGAAAAGACAGAAATGGTGGCGCCTTATAATGATCGTTAGTGAGGACCAATTACATTGAAAATGGGACAACTTGAGTTCCCCCACTCAATGCGTTGCAATGAGCGATAGCAGCAAGAGATTGGCTAAGATAAGTCATTGTATGCTTGGTTGTGTGCGGGTGTCGCATTCCGTAAATAGCCGATCTAGCTTGTAGGTCGGCTATTTTCAGCATGCAGCTAAATACAAATCAGGAATTACGATGCCATGACAGCCTACCAAAATAGATTTTTGTCGACAAAATCGACTGTAGATTTAGTTGACTAAAATCTTATGATATTTAATCAACTAAAACTAGACTAAAACTTTTCAGATAACTAATATGTGTCACTATACTTAATAAGTTAGCTGTCAAAATTAACGCTGCGGTGTAGGGTAGGCGTGTGCCACACAATGTATAATATATATTTTTAATGCATTATATTGACCAATGTTATCACTGATTGGTTGTTGATGTGTCCAATCAGGGAACTGCGTGGTGCTCAAGCCCTCAGAAATCAGCGCAGCCACTGAGCGTATGGTGGCAGAACTCATCCCTAAATACATGAACCAGGTACAGTAAGAACTCATTCCTATACATGTCCCAGGTACAGTAAGAACTCATTACTAGTAATTACATGTCCCGCGTACAGTATAAACTCATCCCTAAATACACAAACCAGGTACAGTAAGAACTCATTCCTATACTGTACATGTCCCACGTACAGTAAGAACTCATTCCCAAATACATGTCTCGGGTACAGTACAAACTCCTTCACTCACTTTATAACCTTTTATATTTTTTCACACGTCGCACGCACACTTGATAAATGTCGACGAGTGCGTTGAGTAACACTTCAGTGGCGACTTGGCAACAGTGTAGCTCAGGAGTTCTCAAACTTTTTTATTTCAAGGACCCCCATAACTCTGAGAGTGTACAAATGGAACCAAATGGACCCTTAAGGGTACACCCTCCTTGAGGGGGGGGGGGGTCTAAATAGGTAACTCTGAGAGTGTACAAATGGAACCAATTTGGTTCCATTTGTACACTCTCAGCGTTACACACCTGTAAGGGCCTATTTGGACCCCCGTCGAGGGCCCCTGGACACCACTTTGAGAAACCATCGGTGTAGCTGACCACGCTGGGTCGTTTTGTAGCGTACGTCTCTGCTAGTGTTGAACGCAGCACGTGAGGCAGAAAAACCAAATGGGCCTGATTGACCGGCTTTTGACGGCCTGTCAGGTCAAGTTACAAACGAACGGGTGACCTACATTCCATTCTATACATTCCACACACCATTCCTGCTACACCAGGTACCACCCCTATGCAGCCACGAGGCACCTTTTTTTAAATATGTACACTGTATTGCACCTTCACCTTTTACACTATAGAACTGAGATGCGCAGGATTCTAGTAGCATACATACAACTATGTATTTTCAGTGAAGAGATTTACTGTAGAGAAATGGTAGTGGCACCTAGTATAGTGGTTCTTCTTGTTTTTTGTTTTGTTCACTAATGTTTATTCGTTTAGCTTATTATGTTTCCTTTCTTGTGATTTTTAAATCAATTTGTATTGATTGTTGAATCACTTTCTGTTTTAGTGTTTACATGTATTGATATGATCTTTCTTTTTGCAGGACTGCTATGCAGTTGTTACGGGCGGGGCAGAGCAGACTAAGGCACTTCTAGAGAATAAGTTTGACCACATCTTCTACACAGGTACACATACCTACAGACATTCATCTTTTACACATACTATACTATATTAATTACTAATGACTTATTATCTATGATTTTGTGCTGGATGCTGATCATCCTCATCATAATATTTCAGATTTATATAGCACTTTTCCAAGTACCCGAACTCGCTTTACATTTGGGGAGATCATTTTCATCATCACCTAATCTAGCGCAGTGATTATTTATTTTATTTTTTCAAAGACCCCTAGTTTGATATCATTTGGACCCTTAAGGCAGTTGTAGAATCATTATTAGACTGTATAATACACCAAGATCATTATGCACATTAACATACGCTAATGTTCTCTTTTTTTGCTCATTTTTTTTTGGTTTTATTATTGTTGTTATTATTACCTACAGTATGCTGCTGCATTGTCTGAAGGAAGCCGAACAAAAATATGTTTTACTCTTACAGTATGTACCTGTACACAAGATGTAACAATATAAACACAACCTTGAACATTTAATGCAGGGGTTTTCAACAGGGGGTCCGGGACCCCTTGGGGGTCCTCAGAGTTACTATAGGGGGGCTGCCAAATCTTTGTGTGTTTGTATTTGTCTTTTTTTATATTAACCACTTGAACCCTATTATCCCTATTCTGAAGAGAACTTAAGCCAAAAATAGCAGATCTACAAGCTCACAACGCTTGTGAGCTTGTAGATCGGCTATTTTCGGCAAAGGGGTTTGGTGTTGCTTGGTCTATGAAATCCATGAATACAAATTTATACAGTTGGGGTCCCCCCCTTGCTTCATCTGTCTTTCAGCTAGAGGCAAATATTCAACTTTTTACTCCACTACAATTATTTGAAAACTTTAGATACTAGTTACTTTGTGGATTTAGATTATTATTACAAAACATACATTACTCACTTCAGCCCTATTTACATTTCGGCCAAATAAAAATAGCCGACCTACAAAGTCACGACCTTGTAGATTTGCTATTTTCAAAAGATTTTTATCTTTGAAATGGGACATTCTGCATAATGAGCACGTTTACTTTTGGTACTTTAACACAGCTCCATTCACTCCTTGGTTAACTTATTACTTTAAAATCCTGTATCTCGGCTCCTGTGTACTTTTTTTTTTACCATGTTATTTTGGGTGAAACATGCTATTTTCAACTGGCTGCAATTATGGAACGGATTACCGCAATCGGATTATTTTTTTCCACGATTCTACGAGACTCCTGTGTGTGTGTGTGTGTAATGAGGGGATCACCGTGAGGACGGTGATCACGGAAAATATTTTGTGACTACTTAAAAAATGGTTAAAAAAGGTTAAAACAATACTGGCAGTGGGAAAAAAAAAAAAAAAAAAAAACTCTGGCGGGGAATGTGTTAAGTACACTTTGATACGAATACTTTTGTACTTTTACTCAAGTAAACTTTGAATTCTGGACTTTCACTTCCAGAATCGAGTACTTTCTCCACCACTGCTTTTTAAATGGGTTAAAATGACTCTGCGTCCCCAGGTTCCCAGGCGGTGGCGCGGAGCATCCTGCAGGCGGCGGCGCTCCACCTGACCCCCGTGACGCTGGAGCTGGGCGGCAAGACGCCGTGCTTCATCTACGGGAAGGTGCACATCCAGTCGGCCGCCCGCCGCCTGGCGTGGGCCAAGTTCTTCAACGCGGGCCAGAGCTGCGTGGCGCCGGACTACGTGCTCTGCTCGCCGGAGACGCGCGACGCCCTGGTGCCCGCGCTGCGGCAGATCCTGGAGGACTTCTACGGCAAGGAGCCCCGCAGCAGCCCGGACCTGGGCCGCATCGTCACCGACCGCCACTGGACGCGGCTCACCGACATGCTGCAGAAGACCCAGGCCAGGGTGGTCATCGGAGGGGACGGCGACCGCGAGGAGAAGTACATGGGTGGGTTTACATCATCATCATAATAATAATAATAATAATGTATTAATATTAATGCATTTTATTTATAATGCACAAAATCAGGTAAAAAACTAAAAGAAGACCCTTTCTTGGGGGAAAAGATCGATTTAGAACGAATTAAAAGACCTTAGAAAAAGCTTTTGGTTCCCAAACAGTGGGTCGCGACTCAGGACCCATTTGTGTGGTCGCGGGTCCATTTTTATGGGTCGTAAATATCCCCTTTACTTTTTTTTCATTTCCTACATTTTGTTTTTAATTATAAAAAAAAAAGAGAATCCCCCCCACAATAAAAAAAAAATCATGAATTAAAACAAATTCAGACATTTTTCCACAAATTCCATAAATTCGAAAACAAATGTTTAAGAAGTAGTGGAAATAGCCGATCTACAAGCTCACAATGTGTCGCAAGGCGACGCGTTGTGAGCTTGTAGATCGGCTGTTTCCACTAGTTTGTGTCACAGCGAGACATCAAATTCCCCTTTTTGGGTCTTGAGCTAAAACGTTCGGGACCAGCTGCGTCACATGGGTTAAAGTTCTCAGTCTCCACGACTCATCTCAGTCATTTAGATTCCATAGAAGCCAGCATGTCTTCTTATGGAAGCATGCTGCGCAGAGAAAATAACAGATCTACAAGCTCTCAATGCGTCCCAGTAAATTGGCTATTTTGGGGTTATTATATATTTTTTTACATCAGAGCATTTGAAGTGGTCAAACTAGCAATATGTACAGAAGCATCTTCCATGACATCTTAATAGTCTTGGGATATTTCATGTTAAAGCAAACGTCAAAGCCTCAATCTGTGATTTCTTCACCTGGTTATATATGAGTAAAACATAATCATTTAACATATTGTGTTAATTGTTTAGGAAACAATTTTAAGATTTCTTTGGCTATTCAAACATAGCAGATCTACAAGCTCATAACAGATGAGCACTATAGATCTGAGCTTGTAGATCTGCTAAATATTTGAATATATATATTTTTTAAAGTGAACATTTGTTACTCAAATCTTTGCTTCACGGGGGTCCCTGGAACTAAATATTTTGAGATGGGTCCTCGGCCAAATACATATCATTTTGACATGAAAATGTTTGAGCACCACTGATATAGCAACATGCGTTTTTCAGAAAACTGTTAGGATTTAGAAGACATTTGTAGAATCCCCAGAAGCAAAGATTTGGGTTACAAATGTTTGCAAAAATCGGCCTCCTGGTGGCGCTATAACAGGCCAATTTGAAAAATTCAGGGTCAGAGGTTCAGCTTTGGCGTCCAGGCAGTGTTTGCGCACAGTTTCGCAGCGACCGGGCCAACAGTGCCAGAGATTAGCTGCTCACAGACAGACGGACACAGGGACGGACAGGGTGCAAAACATAGTGGTGCCTGGTGGAGACAATAACTGGAACAAATTAAATAGCTGATTTACAACACGTCACTTCGCTATTTCTGCTTTTTGGGGGAAAATGTTTGAAAATGTATGAAAATATTTCAACATGGAAACAATTATGATGATTTATGCAAAACAATTGCCAATTATCTCAAATAATTGTGATTAGTCGATTCTGTAATAATTATGACGGGCCTAATGTTGGATGTTTTAGTAACAGTAGTGTGTTACTCTACCAGCTCCCACAGTGGTGGTGGACGTGCCGGTGGGAGATATTCTGATGGGAGAGGAGATTTTTGGGCCCATCCTGCCCATCCTGACCGTGGACTCTCTGGAGGAAGGCATCGAGTTCATCAACCGCAAGGACAAAGCCCTGGCCCTCTACGTCTTCTCTGAAGAATCCTCGGTAAGACTTAAAAAAAACGGTACACTCTCACTCTCTCTCGCTCTCACTCTTAAAGGGATAGTTCACCCCCAAAATATTTTTTTTTCCTATCGATTCCACACCCCATTGGAGACTTGAATTCAAGGATATTGTTTTAGTTTTTATCGCACTAAGCCAATAATTTGATGACCGGTGCGGCTCTGGTAGGAGACTCAAAGTGTCAACTTTGAGTCTCCTATAGCATCTCCATTAGCATCTTTCCGCCGGTCATCAAATTATTGGCATAGGAATATGACAAGAACAAAAAAATCTACATGAATTCAAGGCTTCATGGGGTGTGTAATTGATACAAAGAGTGTCCAACTCATACAAAGAGTGTCCAATAAAAGTTGTGAAAAATAGCCGATCTACGAACTCACTTGTTCTGTTTCCTGAAAAGTAACGCTTTTTGGACATGCACGGTGACGCACGCCGATGATATTACGCCCACGCATGGAAGTGTGTCTTCACGCCCACACAATGTTTGAACTTATCAACCGTTAACGTATAATGTGTTTATTAGCACAAATAGCCTAGCTGAAATGAGGGTAAACATAGACTTCTCACTGTCGGTGGTAAACGAGCGGGTTGTCACACACAGAGCCAGGAGGATCAAATAAATATGACATTGATGAGCGCTGCTCATCTCTAAAAGTTTAGCTTTTAGAGTGAAAAAAAATGAGTGGCACCCACAGTCAATACACCAGAGAGAGCAACCACGACCTGGTACCCCCGAAATTTTGAACAAATGTGGGAAAATTCATGGATATGTTTTTGCAAATTTGATGACCAGCAGCAGTTCCGGTAGGAGACACAAAGAGTCTACTTTGTGTCTCCTACTGGAACCGCTGCCTACCTGTCCGCTGGTCATCAAATTATTGGCTTAGGAATGTGACAAAAACGAAAAAATATCCATTCATTCAAGTCTTCGTAGGGTGACTAATCGATAGAGATTCTTTTTTTTTGTTGGGTGAACTATCCCTTTTTAAAGGCTGTGAATCACTGGTTTCTTTCAAAACATCGATCAGGAAATCAGGATTTTAATTCCCATCCAAAGGAGGTGTCATTCACTGCCGCCTCCCCCCTCCCCCCCTTTTTGTACATAGTGTTTGTATTTGTTGATGACATGTATTCACGTGTTAAGATGCCACAGTATGTTGATGAATTGTATACGTTGGACCACAATGGAAACGAGTCCCAAGGACTTTTTTGTGTTGTCCCTTTAGCCTTAATTTCTTACTGTACCACTAGCTGTTTACATTTCTGACGAATAGATTATTCAATCAATCGAAAAAGCAATGTTTCAGCTTGAAGCACTCTGTCAAAAAGACCCCTGGTGTATGCCTACTGCAGTATACTTACAATATAAGTATATAGGTTTACTCAGGAGTTTTACTGTGAATGCTACCTTTGGTCGAAAGGAGAATTGTATTATTCATTGGAAAATAACAAAACCAGTATTCTGCTCCCATTGTGTGATACAAGCTCACATGTTTTTCATAAAACTAAGGTTAGGATTTAGAAGGTGTTTTTAAAATCGGCTCTAATGTCTAAATGGGTTATTATTCATGCCATTAGAATTATTTGAGGCAATTAGTTTGTTTGTTTCGGGTGGAAACCTCATCTATTCAAAAATAAATCACTGGTTAAATATTTATAAAAACCCACTGACTTAAAGGTAGGGCAAGTGATATTTTTTGGTTAAAACAAAAAGTGTTTTGTTAAAAGGTTAAAGCACTATATTTTTATAGTAGCCTAATCATTGCTATATAGAGTGTTTGCTCAGTCACAGGTCTCTCCAGCTCTTTAATAAACAGAACATACATTTTCAGATCGGTGACAAAATCTCAGCCAATCAGGAGAGAGTACCCATTTATAAGCTTAATTTTTTATAGTGTTCCAGTTCCAATTTGTTCAGCTCATTTCTTTGTGTCATCACTTCCAATTTCACTTGTTTAATATGTATCCTGGCTGAGTTCTCTATCCTGATTGGATAAAATTGGTATCCTGACCGGAAAATGCATTTTCTGTTTAATAAAGAGCTGGAGAGACATGGAGACGCTTGTTACTGAACAAACACTCTATAGCAATGACTACGATTAGAATATAGAGCTATTTAACACTTATTTTAACCAAAGAAAATCACTTACCCTACCTTTAACCACTTGCACGGGTTTCGAAATCTTTCTAAAATAGTGAAAATAGCCATTTTTGGGCAACACTCTTGCATAACGAAGATAATGAGTAGATTCATAATATAACTGTTTTTCCAAGGTGGTGGACACAGTTCTGAAGCAGACCAGCAGTGGAGGATTCTGCTCCAATGATGGCATCCTCCACATGACTCTACCCAGCCTGCCCTTTGGAGGAGTTGGTAAGAACAGCACGTTGGAACTCTGCCTCAACAACAAATAGTCAGTGACGGAAGACATAGATATAGAAACCTAGATACCTCATTGGCCTCTGCAGTTCATTGGACCGACCTGTATCGCGGCAGCCATTTTGGAGAAGGCAAGCTTCCTGACTACTGGCCAATCACAGCTCGTCTTTTCCGGGACTTGTCAGAATCTAGTTGTATAAAAATATCCTGTTATATTTTTATACAACTACATTCTGCCAAGTCCCGGAACAGGCGCGCTGTGATTGGCCAGCAGTCAGGAAGCTTGCCTTCTCTAAAATGCCGCCCGAGATACAGACGTCTATGGAAGAAGTACTAACATTTGCTACTTAAGTACAGGTGTCAATACGGCAATGCAGAGTAAAAGTCTGGTATTCAAAATTTACTTGAGTAAAAGTATCAAAGTATTGGCATCAAAATATACCTAAAGTACCAAAAGTAAAAGTACTCTTTAGGCAGAATGTCCTATTTTAAGTTTTCAAATATCAGATCTACAAGCTCACAATGCGTCACATTGTAGATCTGCTATTTTCAAATGGCCGAAATGTATATAGGGCTGAAGTGGTTATGTTTTGTAATAATAATCAAAATCTACAAAGTAACTAGTAACTAAAGTTTTCTAAATAATTGTAGTGGAGTAAAAGTATAATATTTGCCTATGAGATGTAGTGGAGTAGAAATAAAAGTATTGGAAATGATCTAGTAAAGTAAAAAAAATCCTCCAAGTGTACTTAAGTAGTAGTGAATGTACTTAGTTACTTCACACCAAACCATGCGTGCTTGTCACCTTCCTTCCCTGCAGGCGCCAGTGGGTGGGGCAGCTACCACGGCCACTGGGGTTTCGAGACGTTCAGCCACCGGCGCGCCGTGATGCTGCGCGGCTGGGCCCTGGAGTTCATCAACGGCCTGCGCTACCCGCCCTACACGGAACGCAACCTGAGCTGGCTGCGCTGGACCGCCTGCGCCAAGAAGGACTGGACCAGCTGCTCCGTGATGTGATGAGATATGACATGACGTGACGTCCACAAAGCAAGGAGGCAGTCGTTAAGGGGTGTTAATTGTCAATTGTCACCTCCCTAGTTTTCAAATTTAACCCATTTAAACCGGGAACACATCTAACCACTTAAACCGTTGTTTTATACTTTGGCTATTCAAAAATAGCCGATCTACAAGCTCATAGCGCGGCACCGAGTGCTGCGCTATGAGCTTGTAGATCTGCCATTTGTTTTAAATCGGGAAAATGTGTGTAAATCTTTGAATATAAATTTTTTTTTAAAGCGAACATTTTTAACTCAAATATAATCAGTGGTTCTCAAACGTTTTCATGTCAAGGACCACCCAAAATGATATGTATTTGGCCGCGGACCCCCATCTCAAAATATGTTGTTCCAGGGACCCCCAGAAGCAAAGATTTGAGTTACAAATGTTCGCTTTAAAAATATATGTATTCAAAGATTTACACAAATGTTCATGATTTAAAAAAAAAAAATGGCCAGGATAATGGATAATGGTAAAAAAAAAAAAAAGAAAAGATAATGGTAAAAAAAAATAATGGTAAAAAAAAAAAACATAAAAAATATCCATGAATCCAAGTCTCCAAGGGGTGACTAATTGATTGAAAAAAGCCATTTTGGGGGTGACCTATCCCTTTAATTTACCACAAAAAAAAATAGGATATACAAGGTTTCTGCCCAAGGCAGCAAGACAAACTGACATTGTGGAGTACCATTGTTCAGTAACAGGGGTCTTCCCGTCTCGCCAGTAAACAGAAAATACTTTTATCAGATGGAATACAAATTTCAATCAATCAAGAAAGAAAACCCCACAAAAGATTATGTACCAGCTTGTGTTCCATTTCCAATTGTGTCTGCTCATGTATTTGTACCATGACTTCCAATTGAATCCACCAGGAACACATCTGTGTAACCACTTTAACCATTATTTTTATACTTTGGCTATTCAAAAATAGCAGATATACAAGCTCGTAGCGTGGCACCGCGCTACGAGCTTGTAGATCTACTATTTTTGAAAAATCTTGAAAATGTGTGCAAATCTTTGAATACATATATTTTTTAAAGGGAACATTTTGAGATGGGGGGGGGGGGGGTCCATTTTAGTAAAACATTTAGTTTAAAAAAAAAATATATATATTTATTTAAAGATTTGCGAAAATGTTCACGATTAAAAGAAAATAGTATAAAATAATGGTTATAGGCTATAGCTAAAAATCTAAAATGCGTTCCCGGAGTGAATGGGTTAATCTGTTTATCCTGTATGAGTTATCTCTCCTGACTGGGTGAAATTGGTATCCTGACCTGAATTCTTATTTTCTGGTCACTAAAGAGATGGGGAGACTTCTGTTATTGAACAAACACTCTATAGCGATGATTACCATGGGAATATAGAACTATTTAACATGTTTGAGACACACTTCAGCTTGCCTTACCGTCCAGTAAATTATCTTAATTTTTTTCCTGTTAGACTATTTTCACAGACACATCGACATTGTTGGCGTGAAAATCAAGTTACTACCGAGTATAAATTTAAGCAGTCCGGCCTGTGGGTGCTTCCTAACATGGTTAAAATGGGAGTTTGGATTTACAATGGGTTTGTATAGGAAGGGGGCGTGTCTGATTAAATGAATATCAAATATCTAAATACTGAATCAAGCAACTTATAAACTGTCTGGGGTGTTTACAAAAGCCTGAGTAGACGTTTAAATGAGCCCAAACATGATTGAAAGTGGAAAATCCCTTTAACACTGATCTATTCCAGTGATTCTCAACCATTTGAATTTCAAGGACCCCCAGTCTGATGAGCATTAGACCATGAACCCCCATTTTATATTTCTATTAAGTCTCTGTGACCCCAATTGACACTGTAAAGGCACAAGCATTTGTACACTTGAAGAGTTTCAGACCCTGCTCCACGTTAAGATCTATTATGTCCTTTGTACATCACCGTTCTTCCTGATGTGATTGATCAGTTTATGGAGACGGGTGAGAAACATGTTTAGAATTAGTGCAATCACTGCCCACAATGCATCACCTTGTCAATTTGAACCTCTTATTCCTGGAAATCTTTTATACAGTACAAAACCACAGAGAGCTGTGCCCAGTATGTGAAATGTAGATTTGTGTGTCTGTCGGATTCTTGATTGTATTATTGTAAATAAATTACTGCAATTGAAGGACATTTAATTAATAAAATGATGTATTTACACGTATCAAAGTCATGCTGTTGTTGATTTGGTCTGAGGCCTTTTATTTTTTTTACCTTTTTTGAGAAAACTAGGAAAAGTTTGTGGATGTCAGGATCCACATAGAAACCAACATGGCTCCAATGTGGATCTCTGAATTAATTTTCCAAGCCAGTAAACAGGGTTATTATAGTTGACTAAATCTAAACTATCTAGATTGGATTTTTGGACTAAACGAAATGACTAAAATGAACAATGCAAAAAAAGAGAAAAAAAGTGAAATGTTTACTAAGTATTGACAGTTTAAGTGGTTCACTGTCTGAAAATACACATTAACGTGAATCCAACATACTGCTGTCAAACAAGTCCTATAAAGCTATCTACTGTATGAGATATATGAAAAAGTTTAATCTGCAACACAATTTTATACAACTAGAGGATCAATGAATTCCATTCATCTATCCATCCATCTTCAACCTCTTGTTAAACATGCAGCTTCATTTTAGTCCGCCCCCCTGAATTTGCACTGTGGTCAATCTGGTCACAGAACTGTAACAGACTAGTTCCAGAAGATGGCAGTGATGCAACATACAGTAGTGGATGCCGGCTGCATGCTGTTAAAAACACCAAGAAGAACAAGTCGTTCGGTCATTGAGATATATTATAACTATGGGTCATCGTACCGCTCTGCAAAGAAACAGGACTCCCTCTTCCTTTGGTGTGTTGCCCAGGTGGCGCCTAAACCCAAACCTTTAACATCACAAAAACTATGCCTAAACCTAACCTTAACCCTGACCTCACAGAGACTATGCCTAAACCTAACCTTAAACCTAACCCTGACCTCACAGAAACTATGCCTAACCGTAACCCTGACCTCACAGAAACTATGCCTAACCCTAACCTTAACCCTAACTCTAACCTCACAGAAACTATGCCTAAACCTAACCCCAAAACCACGTCGACCGGGAAAAGAGAGAGTCCAGTATAGAAACAGACATTACATGGCTCTCCACTCATCCACACACCAGAGAGAGTGAAACACACCCTGGCTCCCCTGTCTCAGTTGTTGCTCACATTGTTAAAGCGCCACCCCGTGGCTGACTGGCCACACTACACATTGAAGGCAAGAAATAGATAGCTATGGGGGTGGGGCTGAGAGTAGGTTGCCACCTTTCAGAAATTGAAATAAGGGACACTTTTTATGGCCGCGCGGCAAAAATGTCTTTGCGGAGCCAGCCCCTCAAACCCCTGAAATGAATGGAAATCTATGAAGAAAAAAAAAATCTATGAAATCTATTTAGTATTTTTTGAGTTTGGGGAGACAGCCTCCCAAACCCCTAAAATACATAGAAAACGAGGCATTTTGGAACAGTTATAACTATAACACACAATAATACAAACACAACATGTCTTACACCTGCATTACACTTAATGTACCCTACAAGTCCTATTAATACCATAATCACAAGGAAATGCATTGCTTCAGTCATACACCACACATGTATTGTGTATAGGCATATGTGTATAGGCGTATGTTTTACAGTTTGAAATTGGCATTTGTTTCCAAAATATGAAAAAGTAGATAAAATAATGCTTTGGAAAATTGTATGAAATAATGTAATGTAAAGTATGCATGATTTGAACCTGCTAAATTTACCCTACAACTTATTGTTTATGCCATAATTACATCCACAAGTTTCATAGTAATAGTTGAAATTAGGCCTTAAATATCAAATGTTCAAGCATGTTCAAATCATTTAAGTCAAGGGATTTCCGCGAATGCCTGTCCAAACAGAAGTGTTTTCAAGCGGTTCTTAAAAATGCCCACAGACGCTGCAGCTCTCAAGACCTGCGGGAGGGCATTCCAGAGTCTGGGAGCTACAGCCTGAAAGGCTCTGTCACCCTTGGTTATAAAGCTGGTTCGAGGGATGACTAACAGAACCTTAGGGTCCTGGTCGGCACATGCCGTTTTAGCAGGTCAGTTAGATATGCTGGTGCTTGACCATGCATAGCTCTATATGTGAGCACCAGGACCTTAAAACGAACCCTGAAAGCAACAGGAAGCCAATGCAAGGAGGCCAGGACTGCATGGGGTAATGTGGCACCTTCGGATGGACCTGGCAGCAGCATTTTTGATTAATTGGAGGCGGTCTATGGATGCTTTACTGAGGCAGGTGAAAAGTGAGTTGCAATAGTCCAGACGAGAGGACACAAAGGAATGAATAATCATTTCTAACTCATTGTGTGAGACAATGTTCCTGAGGTGGAAAAAGCATGTGCAGGTCACCAACTTTATGTGAGTGTCGATGTTCGAGCCTGGTCAAAAATGACACCAAGTTTCCTAATGTTAGGGCGCACATTGGATTTGAGGGACCCAATGCAGTCAGCCACCCTAGGAGCGATACTGTCGGAAACAATTAGCACCTCAGTTTTGGCCTCGTTGAGCTGAAGGAAATTGTTAGCTAACCAGTCCTTAATGGCAGACAGACATCCAAATTAAAATGGAAACTAAAATCATCAGGACTGTCGGGGTTAAAAGTGGTGAGCCTGTGGCCCCCGGGGGGCCCTTACATGGCCCCTGAGGACCACACTGGTGTGGCTATTCTGATGGCAGTCCCCTGAACGTTTGTGACATTCTAGGCAATTTTAATATAGGATGATAAAATATAAATTAGCGCTGTCAAGTGATACATTTTTTAAATGTGATTAATCGCATGATTTGCGTAGTTAATCGCATAATAAATATGTTTTGGCTCAAACTTGAATGATGAACTGAAAAGCAGTGCATTGTGTTGTATATGGAGCAGGATGCATCCAAAAGTATTATTTATTATTGTCTCCGCCAGGCCGAAAGGCATGCCGAGAGTATGTTTTACCCCCTGTCCGTCCGTCTGTCCGTAAAGGGTGCCAGAAATGGCACCCTTTTCACATGTTATAAATGGCACCCTTTTCACATGTTATAGCGCCACCAGCAGGTCTAATTTAGCAAAACACATTTTTGGAACAAAACGCCTCAAATCATGAATACCGTGTCCGATTGTCGTGAAAGGCCTAAGATGAAATGACACCCTTTTCACATTGGCCTATTATAGCGCCACCAGGAGGCCACAATAACGTGCCTGATCTGGCGGAGACCTGTGCTCCAAGGAGTGAGGAGAGAGGAGAGAGAGAAAGAGAGAGAGAGAGAGAGAGAGAGAGAGAGAGAGAGAGAGAGAGAGAGAGAGAGAGAGAGAGAGAGAGAGAGAGAGGCCCTGTCCATGGTCCTGAAGTAACTGTCACTGCAGCTGCTATCCATGGCTCTGAAGTAATTGTAGCTGCTGTCAATGGTTCTGAAGTAACTGTAGCTGCTAGTCAAGTTGCCAGTCAAGTTTTGACAGGCTGCCGGAATTCTGAAATATGTGATTATGTAGTTATGCCTACCAGAACTTTGTTCAACTTTGGCAGGTCAATAAACAGCGAGTGTAAAGCTTTGGCAGGTCAATAAACAGCGAGTGTAAAACAGTTTCGCCCTCGCTGAAATTCGATTCGAGAGGGCCTGTCCAAGCCAAAAAAGTTGTCTTTGTTTGTTGTATGCTGCAGGCTATATATACTGTATGCTCCATGATAGTGCCATTACCATCAATCACCCTGGGCTCAAAACACAGCTTTCCCCACAAAGCTGTGCATGTGTGAACTCACATGCTGTGTGATGTAGCACCTGGCAGTCTAGACTGCAGCCCAGCACTTGGGCGTCTCAGAGGGCTTCAGAGAAACACACTTCCCTTGAAGCAGGGAGTCTAGCTGGTTGACAGTAGCCTGGCATGGCCAGACTAATATCACTGCGTAGATATTAGTCTGGAATCTCTGAGTGGAACCTGCATTTCCAAGGGGAATGTGTGTGCATGTATTGTATGGTATGTGCATGTGTTGTTTGTGTGGGAAACCACACAGCTACCACTCAGGCAAAGACAAATCCCTCCTGACCAAGTGAGATATTAGACTTCTAGGCTTACTGTCTGGGTCGGGAATCGAACCCGGGACTCGGCACCAAGCTGTTAAGACACAACCCTGAGTACAAAATATACTATCAGAATATAGAGCTTTAACCTTTAGTTTTAACCAAAAAATATCTCTTACCCTTCCTTTAACTTAGTCTTAGTCATTCATGCATGCATGCATGCATGCATGCATGCATGAATGAATGAATGAATGAATGAATGAATGAATGAATGAATGAATGAATGAATTAACTAGAAAATGTGCTCCTCGGAGCACAGGTCTCCGCCAGTACTGTTCCTCATTAATCCTGTCTTACCTATTTATATTACATATTGTCACGTGTCACTTGACCAATGTTAGCTTGGCTGATGGAAGCTCACTTCAAAAAATATAAATAATTTTTTGAAGTGCGTCACCTATTTATAGGTTTTTATTTCATCATGCATCTCGCTAGCCAATCAAAGCATTGGTGACAACATATTGTCACGTGTCACGTGAAGCTTGACCAATGTTAGTTTGGCTGAGACGGACAGCTCGTCCTGTCCGAGGACGTAAGACAAGTGAGTCATGCAAGCGCAAAGAGGAATCTCCCAGACAGCCCAGAGAGATTCTCTCCGTGTCCCTGTGTCTTAGGAAAACAAAGCTTCTCCTCAGGAAGGTTTTACTACGAGGTTCAGGTTGAAGGGAAGCCTGAGTGGGATTTAGGAGTGGCCAGAGAGTCCGTCAACAGGAAGGCAGAAATCACACTAAACCCCAACAATGGTTACTGGTCTATATGGTTGAGGAATGGAAATGAGTACATGGCTCTCGCTGATCCTGATGTCGTCGCCCTCCTTGTGAGAGGGAAGGTCCAGAAAGTGGGAGTGTTTGTGGATTATGAGGAGGGCCTGGTCTCCTTTTATGATGTGGAGGCCAGAGTTCACCTCTACACTTTCACTGGCTGCACCTTCACTGAGAAACTCCATCCATACTTCTATCCAGGTAAGGATACGGCTGCTCCTCTGATCATTATTTCTCCTGTCAACATGGGCACTGGACTTGACGGGGACGGTAGTAACGTGTCCCCTCCAACTTAAAAAAAAAAAAAAACATGAGATTGTCCCCTCCAGTAAACTATTTGGAAATACATTATGCATAACCGTATATATTAAAATTGCCTTGTGGGTCGACGCTGGGGCAACGGTGGACGTCACAAACATTTCCATATAAGGAGATTTATGGCCTGATAATTTCCTGAAAATAACCATTTATTTGATTGATTGATTGATTGATTGATTGATTGATTGAATACTTTGTTAGTCAGAAATGTAAACACTACGTGGCACAGCAAGATATTTTAGGCTAAAAGGATAACATAAAAAAGTCCTGGGGACTTTTCCATTGTGGTCCTATGTATTCAATTCATCAATATAGTATAAAAAAACACACCCTGTGTGAAGTGGGCGGTGTCTTCCTAGCTAACCACAATACTGAATGGAGTCAACCAATGATGTACAAAAGATAAATACATTTATTGAAACACTCTTTATGATGGACAAAACCTTAACTTGAAAAAAACAAATCTTTGGTTTTTTTCAAGTTATGGTTGCTTATATAGGGCTATGCACATGTGTCATGTGACACTGGCCAATCACAGTCCTGAATAGACTGTGATTGGCCAATCACAGCGCAGGATAATTGTACAAATTTCCTGGGCCCAGATCACAGCGCAGGAAAATGTACATTTTTCCAAATCTCACTTATAGGGGCGGTTTCACCGCCCAAAAAACTAGTGAACCAGGAGACCTGGTACTGCCAGACCCCTAGTGGTTGAATGATCAGAGCACTACGTCACGCTAAGCTTGGCCAATCAAAAAGAGGACAGAAGACAGACCTCTTTTATGCCCATGTATGGACGAAAACGTTTGGAGAGGGGGACAGACAAAGCCTCATGTAGGCCCGACCCCCCTCTTTTATGCCCATGTATGGACGAAAACGTTTGGAGAGGGGGACCGACATAGCCTCATGTAGGCCCGACCCCCTGGGTCTGGCAATTACACAATACATGCCTTCAACAAATACAAACACTACAAGCTAACAATGCCTCTCTCCCATGAGCATTGCAGCTTGAAGATCTGCAATTTGATGGTTAAATCAATGTAAATTATTTTATTAAAAATCTGCTTTGCAAGCTTGTAGATCTGCTGTTTTAAAATAAAAGTCTGTCTGTGGGTTTTATGAATATTAATCCATTATACATACATATATCTATAACGCACTGGCCAATACAAACTAATAGACGAGTGCGCTCCGGTGCGCAACATACTGTATCATATTCACCATTTAACTTCCACTTCCAGCATTTTATTGATTAAGGACAGGACATTTTTAATTCAGTTAATTTGCTGGACTTCAGCTTTAACCACTAGGCTGTCTAATATGGGGAGAGATTTGTCTCAAAAGTATTTGTGAATCCAATACCAAGATGCACAAATATTCCATGATTTACAAATGTGTTTCCATGATTCACAAATGTGTTTTGCAATCTGCAAACACAAATTATTTATTTGTGACTTTTGTAAATATGAATTTGTAATTTTTACAAAAATGTATTATACTTGTGTGTGCATTTATCATAAAATATCATTTGCCAATCATCAATTCTGCGTGTCAATTGTTGAGTCTGCATTTGTGAGTAGACCAACACACGCATGCATTCCTTTTCCCTATTACATCATTTTGAGACAAACGTCACGCTTTTTAAGAACATTTTTACAAATGTATTTTCCTATCTGCAAACTTACTTGTAACTTGTAACTTGGCATTTAAATACATGTGCTATGATTTGTACAAATATATGATGTAAATATATCATTTGCAATTTGTAAAAATAATTTATACTTGCAGGCGCATCATAAAATATCATCTGTAAATCATCAATTATGCGTGTGAATTGTTGAATATGCATTTGTGAGTACACCATCACGCATATTCAGTTTTGAGACAAGCTTCACACTCTTTTGATGAGATTCACTCACACATACCTGCAGATCCACACGTGTGCTTGTACTGCCCCACCCCCACCCCATGGCAATTACAGCCAGGTGGGCACTGCCACTGATCAGTTAGACAGGAGGGATTTCAGATTTTTTTTTGGGGGGGGTAAAAGTTGGGAAGCTGACTATTTTACATAATTCAAGGCTGCTGAATCTGAATAATATGGTTCCCATACAAATTTGATTGTTTTTAACCTTCTAATTTGCATAAAAAATGGCTGCCAATGTTGAACAATTTCAACAAGGCAAGCAAAACTGAAAAATAAAGTGTCTATATCTATGTTCTGAGGGTCAGACAATGTGTGTACGGTATTTGTAATGTAATTAGTGGTAAGCCTACTCCTAAATATGCAAATAGAGGCCACCATTACAGAAAACTGTTTAGTACTCAAAGAAGTGATCCATATGCACCCCCCATATTTTCTTCTGTATTTCTGTATCTTCTGTATCTGTATTTTTGTGTGCACTTCAGACAGTTGCTCGATTCAATATTTAGACATTTAATGTTAATTTAATCAGTTGCAGGTGTTCATGCTACATACATACATACATACTGTACATACATGCGTACTGTACAATACATACAGTACATACATACATATATACATACGATCAGCACCAAACTTGGCACAAACACTGTTCAGGGGTCTGCCATGACAATAGTCACACCAGGGGCCCCCAATGTATTTTACCTTTTGTAACTACGTGTCTTTGTGACAGTAGTATTTTCATGCTGGCATACCTGAAGAATATGTACAGGGCAAGGTTCGAGCCAGAAAATGACATGAGACATGAAACTCCACATTAGCCAAGAAGAGACAGACATGGACCACCCGTGATCATGCCATGAAAAACAGTTCACTCAATGACTTGGTGACCTAAGATGACACGTCGATGTAGTTGACAGCAGTTACTGGGAAGTAGGAGGTCGGGAACTTCCACAGAAAAGGGAATAGAATCGCAAGAAGGGGAAGTGTAGCAGATTGCCTTAGTTATCATTATTAGGAAATGTGCCCATGTAATAGGGTGTGTCTGCTCACTAATACATAAGTTACAAATCAGTATGAGTTTGGTTCCTCAATTGTTGTTTGTCAAACTTTTTGAGCTGACCCCATGTCCAGGTGACCTTTAGTCTAGTTATCTCCCATCACTCTAAAGCAGTGGTAACCAACCTTTTCAAGCCCAAGAGCACATTTTATTTCCAATTGTAAGGCATGATCTACCACTAAAATATGTTCCAAAAAAAAAACACTTGTCACGATTTACATTTCTGACAGGCTCAATGCATGTGCATAGTGCATACATCCACACAAAGACTAGTAGTTTAAATAAGAATACACACTGATAGTTATATAGTCAATGCCTAAATATTAAGATTAGAAAAATAAATATTGGACAAAAATACAAATAAACTTCTGTGTTGATTTTGTTTTTTTTATTAAACGAAACACAAAGATTTCTTCTTCTCTTCAATGCACAATATTTAGTTTCTCAGTTCGATGAATTTTAACATTTACAGATATTCTGTTCAAATGACAAAAATGCATACATGACCATATATTTGCACATATATGGTGACAGATCCAATACTCTCAGGGTCAGCCCACCTTTAATGAGACTGCTGTGACTGCACAGCCTATCTGCAAGCCTTTTGAAATCTGGTTGATAGTTAGTGATTGCCAGTCTGAGGCAGTCATTAAGATGTGAGTCAGTCATACGAGTTCTAAACTTGGATTTGATTATTTTCATTTGTGAAAAGGCCATTTCACATAAGTAAGTGGAGCCAAAGTATTCATGCAGCACAAGACACAAGCAGGGGATACTTCTCTCTGCTCACAAGTGACCAAAAGTCCTGGTTTCTAGCTCTGCCACCAATAGATGGTCATTTACTAGTACAAAAATCTCTTCTTCAACACCTGTAGTTAATGCAAACACATCCTGCATTTTAACTGACAGCTCATCAACGTTAATGCTGAGGAAAGGGTTTGATACAAAAGCAGCCACTTGACTCATGCCTTGTACCTCAACAAATCTACGTTCAAATTCTGATTTCAGTTTGTTCAATTGGACACAAATGGTTCGGGATGAAAGGCAGCTTTGTCCGTAAGAAAACCCAAGTCCAATAACCAAGAATCGTCAGACTGCTGCTCATACTCCTCGTCTCTCGACTTGAGACAAATTTAGATCTCTGGCAGTAAATCCAGAAAACGCTGCAGCACTTTGCCCCGACTGAGCCACCTGACGTCTGCGTGAAGAATCAAATCTCCATATGCAGAGTCCAGTTCATCCAATAAAGACTTGAATAACCGGTGCTGTAGCGCTTTTGCACGAATTGAGTTGATTATTTTAACAACAACAGTCATCACATGTGACATGTCAATTGCTTTAGCAGCCAGTGCCTGCTGATGTATCACGCAGTGGTAGTTTACAAACGGCGGAAAATCTTCGTCTTTTCTGCACAGTGAAACAAATCCTGATCGAACGCCAAGCATCGCTGGGGCCCCGTCTGTTGTCATCGATACGATTTTATGAATGGGAATCTTGTACTCACGCACGTAATCCTTGAATGCATTGTACACATCCTCACCCCGGGTCCTTTGCTTCAACGGAATAAGGGCGAGAAATTCCTCTTTGGTGGTAAAATCGGCGAAAACCATTCGGACAAACACAATTAGCTGGGCTGTGTCAGTGGCATCAGTGGACTCGTCAAATTGAAGTGAAAAGTATTCACAGTTTGACAAGTCTTTGAAAACTTGCTGGGATACATCTTCAGACAGCGATTCCACTCTTCTGGCTATCGTAGGTGCACCAAGCGACAACGTTTGTATCAATGCTTTAATTTCATCCTTGTTTTTTAGGTTAGAAAACAAGCTGTCAGCCGCGACATTCTTTAACCATCTCCCCGTCCTTAAATGGTTTCTTGCACTGAGCCAAAATATGGCTAAATCGGAACGATGCCTCTGTCACCAGCTTGTTTTTTGTTGTTGTTGGCGGCGCAGTAAACTGCCGATGCTGTGTTTGGAGTCCACTTTTCAGTTCATCAATTCTTTTCGATCTTTTTGCACTGTTCAGTGGATAAAGGTCTTTGTATTTAGCATGCGCAGTAGAGTTCCAGGTTGCCAAGTTTTGGCAAAGATAACGTCTTTTGGCATACGAGGCATATCGTATTCCCATGCACTGACGTGAAAAAAAAATCATGCTCCCATTCCAGGTGGTAATGGTATGTTTTCGGTTTCTTTTTCGCCGGACCTTCCATAGCTAGTCACTGCTTGCCTGTGTAGGTATAGTGGTGTGTGTTTCTTTTGCTCTCTGTGTGTTTTTATACTGATCAGTTCTGTTCTGATATGCATATGCAAAACACGGGGGATACCGGAGATAGCGGCCAAACAATAGAACAGAAGCATTCCGTAGTGGATGGCCCCAGACATCCGTTTGGTAAACAGCTAGATGAGCTACTCTAAATACACAAATTCTGTGTATTGTCGATGGCTGCCCGTCTGCACCGGGCCCGCCCCGCGATCGAGTTAGAAGGCTTTGATGATCTACCGGTAGATCGTAATCGACTGGTTGGTTACCCCTGCTCTAAAGGGTAATGTTTCAACCAAACTGAAATGCAGATGTCTTTTGTTAACATAAAACAATCAGTCATGATTAATTCCACATTTCTATAAAGAAAACATCAAATGGATGCAACTGCTAAAATAACCTGACTCCGCCAGATGGGGAAAGTATGTGACGCAGGCTTCTTCTTTCTGGCGGAGTCAGGTTACTCCTAAAAGGCCTCACAGTGGATTTGTTTCTATTATAATAAACAATTAATTCCATCACTCATATTATAAGCATCAGATTATTAGTTATTTACTTCAAAAATGTTAATGAAGTCCATGATCATAACACCAGAGGCAGCTCCACTGATCATGTTCAACCCAGATTTGGCTCAACTAAGGGTATGAACTCATTCTCATGCTATTCATCAAAAATGTGGAATGCCCTACCAAAAGGAGTAAAGGAGTGTAAAACCCTACTCACTTTCAAAACTGCCCTAAAGATACACCTTCAGGAGGCTGCAATTCGAAAATGGCCCCTGTCTAAGTCTTAACCTACCCCTCCCTACCCCCCCCCCCCTCCTTCATTTTCCTCTTTTGTATATATATATATATATATTTTTTTCTCTCGTCATACCAGTAACCTGAAAGCTGATTGTATGACATTCTGTATAGTAGTGTGTATATCTGCCTGCCTCTTATATTTCATCATGATTTGTGTGCATGGGGTCCTCATCTTAAACAAGCGTAATGCTTAATGAGGGTTTCCAGTTTAGTAGACCTTGTATTGTGAATTTGTACTTCCATGTACTGTTATGTACTGTCATGTACTATTCTCATGTCTTTCTAAATAAACTACATCAATCAATCAATCAAAAGATCACTTTTCCTCCATTTCATTATCAGATGTTGTACACATACATATCTTTTAGTTAGTTTCATACTTCAGCATGATCGATACTGTTGATTAAATTACATTATTCAAATAATCATAATTGTCATCATGTCCAGCATTAGATCTGCCACTCTGCTTCATTTCAGTCAAGATCCTCTTTCTTGACCCCCCTGTGGTTTTGTAATGGCCCAGTACTTTTCCCATATGCGTGTGTGTCTGTATCACAGCATTCGTGCCTCACACCCAATCTATGTGTGTGCGTGTGCCTGTGTGTATTGCAGCAGCGTCGTGCCCCCACTCCCAAAGCAATCTATGTGTGCGCGTATGCCTGTGTGTGTTGTAATCTGCTTTCTCCAGCCCAAAGTACAGGATACACCTGCTGTACTTTCGTGTACTAAGCATTTTCAGTTCCTCAGATTATATTCTCATCTATTTCTTCATTTCTTCATCCTGTTTGCCACTGAGTGACCAGTACTGTAGACATCTCCTGTGTCATACGAGGTAACTTTCGCTTCCAGTAACCAGTAACTTTTTGTGTGTTGTATTGCAGTAACATCCTGTCCCCAAGATGTTTGGGGAACTTTACTCACACAGCATTATTCAGTAAAGTGATTTGATTCATTCTTCATTATTGTAAGCTTATAAGCAAGGTTTATGATCCCCGCTGTGCTTTACTCTTTCCTATTAATTCTTCTCTTCTTTGACCATCGTATAGTAGGCCTAATAGGCAGACATGGAGAGAGACCATTATCACCTGCCCTGGCCTGGGATTTGCCATAAGGGATCCAAGGTACCCAAGGTTAAGGGAAGCAGGGTTGAAAGACATGTCTTTTGACACATAATGGGAACGGATATTCTATATAAAGTGAACTATATTTAACCACTTAAACTCTACATGGTTGACCGGAGGCCCTTGGGGCTTTATAATAGTGTCTTTTCCCTGGTGTTAGGTAGGACAACTAACAGGTTGACAAGTAGCCTTTCCTGAAGCTCCTACGCCCAATATCTCCCCTGCCAAGTGGGGATTCCCTCTTGGCTCCCATGCGGAAGACCCAGGTTCAAATCCTAGGTCTTACAGTTGTAATAACCACTTGAATCTTAGCATTCCTATTCAGGGGCAAATAGTGAACATCTGATCTACAAGTTCACAACGTGTCTCAACGTGTCACAAGTAACGTTATCATGCATGTTGTGAGCTTGTAGATCGGCCATTTTCGGTTATTTGGTGTTCAGAGAAAACAGGAGGGCCAATTATAGAGCCCTGGGGAATTGGTCAAATAAGGATATGGTTTAAGTTGTTTCCACATCAGGAGAGGACATAAAACGTGGGATTACAGCTTTATTTTGGGGGGTTGGAGGGGGTGATATTATTCAAGTCTCTTGCATGAACAAAAATGATGTTGCATGTTTTCTAACGTAACACTGTAAAATTGTGGATTTCATAGATGTTAGTAAGGTTGTGATGTCTATTTGCACAGCTCTCCTGTGGCCAGATATTTTTTTTTTTACAATTTCTATTACAATCTAGGTAGCTGGCTAGCAGTTTGTATGTTAAAGCGGTACTATGTAACCTTTTTTAATGAATAGAATGCAATTCTGTCCAATCTGTATGGTAGAGTATGTTAATACAATATAACTTATACAATTGGGCTGGTTGTCTCCCTGCTCTTCTATTGAGACAAAAGGTCATGGCTCACCTAGACACGAATTTTGACCTGCTAGTCAAGATTAAATTTATCCCCTGAGCAAGCAGGCAGGCTCTATTAGCTCAATGGTAAAACATTTCAGCGCTTGACCAAACCATTCAGGATTGGAAAATATAGATGACTCGATTTTCAGCCTGCTATGTGGCGCTCAAATCGAGTCCTATCGCGCTGATCAGAGCAATGGTCACCGAGTTATGGCCATTTGAAATGTTTGACACTGCTATAACACTGCTGCAGTGTAGTGCCACATATGTGTGCAAATTATTTACATTTTTGTGTGACTATTGTCATGGCAGATCCCTGACCAGTATTTGTGCCATGTTTTTTTGTTCAACTTCCCAACGTTTACCCCCAAACACCTATTTTTTTCTGAAATCCCTCCTGTCTAACTGATCCCTCCTGATTAGTGGCAGTGCCCACCTGGCTGTAATTGCCATGGGGTGAGGGTGGGGCAGTCCAAACACACGTTTGGATCTGCAGGTAATTGTGAGTGAATCTCACCAAAAGTAGTCCATGAGCCAGACAAGATTTCATTATCGAAAGAGTGGGCAAAACCATACCTATATTAAATTGTTCATAGGGTCAATATAAGTAAATAAATATATGATAACCTTTCCACAGGAGCAGCTTTTTCATATTTATCACAAATTTTGTTATTTTCCCCATACGTACACGACAGGTGAAAAAAATGACAACATTTAAAAAATAGTTATCATAATGAAACTTCCCCAGTTGATTACTTACATGAAGACAATGATTTATCGTATTACAAGTTTTCTGAAATTGTATATTTGAATATGCAAATTAGGCATTAGGAAAATATGCCCGAATTTGCATAACTTTCCAGAATCAACATTGGAACATTGGACAAAGCCAGAGTCAACATTCTTATTTAATTTTGTTAAGATGTTGGAGTCAAAGGTTTTTAACGAGGGAATATTCAATATTCTGGCTCAATTTTGGGGCTCTGGCTTATGGACTAAATGCCTAATTTGCATATTTAAATATACAATTTCAGAAAACTTGTAGTACGATAAATCATTGTCTTCATGTAAGTAATCAACTGGGGAAGTTTCATTATGATAACTATTTTTTAAATTTTGTAATATTTTCACCTGTCATGTACGTATGGGGAAAATAACAAAATGTGTGATAAATATGAAAAAGCTGCTCCTGTGGAAAGGTTATCATATATTGATTTACTTATATTGACCCTATAAACAATTTAATATAGGTATGGTTTTATGGGGAGAGATTTGTCTCAAAAGTATTTGTGAATGCAATACCAAGATGCACAAATATTCTTTGATTTACAAATGTGTTTCCATGATTTACAAATGTGTTTCCATGATTTACAAATGTGTTTCCATGATTTACAAATGTATTTTGCAATCTACAAACACAAATTATTTATTTGTGACTTTTGTAAATTTGAATTTGTAATTTTTACAAAAAAATGTTATACTTGTGTGTGCATTTATCATAAAATATCATTTGTAAATCCTATATTCTGTGTGTGAATTGTTGGATCTTATTTGTGAGTAGACCAACACACGCATACATTCCTTTTTCCTGTTACATCATTTTGAGACAAACATCACGCTTTTTTAAGAGAATTTTTACAAATGTATTTTCCTATCCACAAACTTACTTGTAACTTGTAAGTTTGCATTTAAATACATGTGCTAAGTTTCACACAGTGTTGGAGAGATTCACTCTCACTTTCTGCAGATCCGTGTGTTGGTGAGATTATACTTTGTGCAGATCCGTGTGTTGGTGAGATTTATACTTTCTGCAGATCCGTGTGTTGGTGAGATTCATACTTTGTGCAGATCCGTGTGTTGGTGAGATGTATACTTTCTGCAGATCCGTGTGTTGGTGAGATTCATACTTTCTGCAGAGCCGTGTGTTGGTGAGATTTATACTTTCTGCAGATCCGTGTGTTGGTGAGATTCATACTTTCTGCAGATCCGTGTGTTGGTGAGATTCATACTTTCTGCAGATCCGTGTGTTGGTGAGATTCACTCTCACTTTCTGCAGATCCGTGTGTTGGTGAGATTCATACGAGACAGGCTTCACACTCTTTAGTTCATGAGCCAGAGCCCCAAAATTGAGCAATGATTATCGAAAGAGTGGGCAAAACCATACCTATATTAAATTGTTTATAGGGTCAATATAAGTAAATCAATATATGATAACCTTTCCACAGGAGCAGCTTTTTCATATTTATCACACATTTTGTTATTTTCCCCATACGTACATGACAGGTGAAAATATTACAAAATTTAAAAAATAGTTATCATAATGAAACTTCCCCAGTTGATTACTTACATGAAGACAATGATTTATCGTACTACAAGTTTTCTGAAATTGTATATTTAAATATGCAAATTAGGCATTTAGTCCATAAGCCAGAGCCCCAAAATTGAGCCAGATATTGAATATTCCCTCGTTAAAAACCTTTGACTCCAACATCTTAACAAAATTAAATAAGAATGTTGACTCTGGCTTTGTCCAATGTTCCAATGTTGATTCTGGAAAGTTATGCAAATTCGGGCATATTTTCCTAATGCCTAATTTGCATATTCAAATATACAATTTCAGAAAACTTGTAATACGATAAATCATTGTCTTCATGTAAGTAATCAACTGGGGAAGTTTCATTATGATAACTATTTTTTAAATGTTGTCATTTTTTTCACCTGTCGTGTACGTATGGGGAAAATAACAAAATTTGTGATAAATATGAAAAAGCTGCTCCTGTGGAAAGGTTATCATATATTTATTTACTTATATTGACCCTATGAACAATTTAATATAGGTATGGTTTTGCCCACTCTTTCGATAATGAAATCTTGTCTGGCTCATGGACTACTTTTGGTGAGATTCACTCACAATTACCTGCAGATCCAAACGTGTGTTTGGACTGCCCCACCCTCACCCCATGGCAATTACAGCCAGGTGGGCACTGCCACTAATCAGGAGGGATCAGTTAGACAGGAGGGATTTCAGAAAAAAATAGGTGTTTGGGGGTAAACGTTGGGAAGTTGAACAAAAAAACATGGCACAAATACTGGTCAGGGATCTGCCATGACAATAGTCACACAAAAATGTAAATAATTTGCACACATATGTGGCACTACACTGCAGCAGTGTTATAGCAGTGTCAAACATTTCAAATGGCCATAACTCGGTGACCATTGCTCTGATCAGCGCGATAGGACTCGATTTGAGCGCCACATAGCAGGCTGAAAATCGAGTCATCTATATTTTCCAATCCTGAATGGTTTGGTCAAGCGCTGAAATGTTTTACCATTGAGCTAATAGAGCCTGCCTGCTTGCTCAGGGGATAAATTTAATCTTGACTAGCAGGTCAAAATTCGTGTCTAGGTGAGCCATGACCTTTTGTCTCAATAGAAGAGCAGGGAGACAACCAGCCCAATTGTATAAGTTATATTGTATTAACATACTCTACCATACAGATTGGACAGAATTGCATTCTATTCATTAAAAAAGGTTACATAGTACCGCTTTAACATACAAACTGCTAGCCAGCTACCTAGATTGTAATAGAAATTGTAAAAAAAAAAATATCTGGCCACAGGAGAGCTGTGCAAATAGACATCACAACCTTACTAACATCTATGAAATCCACAATTTTACAGTGTTACGTTAGAAAACATGCAACATCATTTTTGTTCATGCAAGAGACTTGAATAATATCACCCCCTCCAACCCCCCAAAATAAAGCTGTAATCCCACGTTTTATGTCCTCTCCTGATGTGGAAACAACTTAAACCATATCCTTATTTGACCAATTCCCCAGGGCTCTATAATTGGCCCTCCTGTTTTCTCTGAACACCAAATAACCGAAAATGGCCGATCTACAAGCTCACAACATGCATGATAACGTTACTTGTGACACGTTGAGACACGTTGTGAACTTGTAGATCAGATGTTCACTATTTGCCCCTGAATAGGAATGCTAAGATTCAAGTGGTTATTACAACTGTAAGACCTAGGATTTGAACCTGGGTCTTCCGCATGGGAGCCAAGAGGGAATCCCCACTTGGCAGGGGAGATATTGGGCGTAGGAGCTTCAGGAAAGGCTACTTGTCAACCTGTTAGTTGTCCTACCTAACACCAGGGAAAAGACACTATTATAAAGCCCCAAGGGCCTCCGGTCAACCATGTAGAGTTTAAGTGGTTAAATATAGTTCACTTTATATAGAATATCCGTTCCCATTATGTGTCAAAAGACATGTCTTTCAACCCTGCTTCCCTTAACCTTGGGTACCTTGGATCCCTTATGGCAAATCCCAGGCCAGGGCAGGTGATAATGGTCTCTCTCCATGTCTGCCTATTAGGCCTACTATACGATGGTCAAAGAAGAGAAGAATTAATAGGAAAGAGTAAAGCACAGCGGGGATCATAAACCTTGCTTATAAGCTTACAATAATGAAGAATGAATCAAATCACTTTACTGAATAATGCTGTGTGAGTAAAGTTCCCCAAACATCTTGGGGACAGGATGTTACTGCAATACAACACACAAAAAGTTACTGGTTACTGGAAGCGAAAGTTACCTCGTATGACACAGGAGATGTCTACAGTACTGGTCACTCAGTGGCAAACAGGATGAAGAAATGAAGAAATAGATGAGAATATAATCTGAGGAACTGAAAATGCTTAGTACACGAAAGTACAGCAGGTGTATCCTGTACTTTGGGCTGGAGAAAGCAGATTACAACACACACAGGCATACGCGCACACATAGATTGCTTTGGGAGTGGGGGCACGACGCTGCTGCAATACACACAGGCACACGCACACACATAGATTGGGTGTGAGGCACGAATGCTGTGATACAGACACACACGCATATGGGAAAAGTACTGGGCCATTACAAAACCACAGGGGGGTCAAGAAAGAGGATCTTGACTGAAATGAAGCAGAGTGGCAGATCTAATGCTGGACATGATGACAATTATGATTATTTGAATAATGTAATTTAATCAACAGTATCGATCATGCTGAAGTATGAAACTAACTAAAAGATATGTATGTGTACAACATCTGATAATGAAATGGAGGAAAAGTGATCTTTTGATTGATTGATTGATGTAGTTTATTTAGAAAGACATGAGAATAGTACATGACAGTACATAACAGTACATGGAAGTACAAATTCACAATACAAGGTCTACTAAACTGGAAACCCTCATTAAGCATTACGCTTGTTTAAGATGAGGACCCCATGCACACAAATCATGATGAAATATAAGAGGCAGGCAGATATACACACTACTATACAGAATGTCATACAATCAGCTTTCAGGTTACTGGTATGACGAGAGAAAAAAAAATATATATATATATATACAAAAGAGGAAAATGAAGGAGGGGGGGGGGGGGTAGGGAGGGGTAGGTTAAGACTTAGACAGGGGCCATTTTCGAATTGCAGCCTCCTGAAGGTGTATCTTTAGGGCAGTTTTGAAAGTGAGTAGGGTTTTACACTCCTTTACTCCTTTTGGTAGGGCATTCCACATTTTTGATGAATAGCATGAGAATGAGTTCATACCCTTAGTTGAGCCAAATCTGGGTTGAACATGATCAGTGGAGCTGCCTCTGGTGTTATGATCATGGACTTCATTAACATTTTTGAAGTAAATAACTAATAATCTGATGCTTATAATATGAGTGATGGAATTAATTGTTTATTATAATAGAAACAAATCCACTGTGAGGCCTTTTAGGAGTAACCTGACTCCGCCAGAAAGAAGAAGCCTGCGTCACATACTTTCCCCATCTGGCGGAGTCAGGTTATTTTAGCAGTTGCATCCATTTGATGTTTTCTTTATAGAAATGTGGAATTAATCATGACTGATTGTTTTATGTTAACAAAAGACATCTGCATTTCAGTTTGGTTGAAACATTACCCTTTAGAGCAGGGGTAACCAACCAGTCGATTACGATCTACCGGTAGATCATCAAAGCCTTCTAACTCGATCGCGGGGCGGGCCCGGTGCAGACGGGCAGCCATCGACAATACACAGAATTTGTGTATTTAGAGTAGCTCATCTAGCTGTTTACCAAACGGATGTCTGGGGCCATCCACTACGGAATGCTTCTGTTCTATTGTTTGGCCGCTATCTCCGGTATCCCCCGTGTTTTGCATATGCATATCAGAACAGAACTGATCAGTATAAAAACACACAGAGAGCAAAAGAAACACACACCACTATACCTACACAGGCAAGCAGTGACTAGCTATGGAAGGTCCGGCGAAAAAGAAACCGAAAACATACCATTACCACCTGGAATGGGAGCATGATTTTTTTTTCACGTCAGTGCATGGGAATACGATATGCCTCGTATGCCAAAAGACGTTATCTTTGCCAAAACTTGGCAACCTGGAACTCTACTGCGCATGCTAAATACAAAGACCTTTATCCACTGAACAGTGCAAAAAGATCGAAAAGAATTGATGAACTGAAAAGTGGACTCCAAACACAGCATCGGCAGTTTACTGCGCCGCCAACAACAACAAAAAACAAGCTGGTGACAGAGGCATCGTTCCGATTTAGCCATATTTTGGCTCAGTGCAAGAAACCATTTAAGGACGGGGAGATGGTTAAAGAATGTCGCGGCTGACAGCTTGTTTTCTAACCTAAAAAACAAGGATGAAATTAAAGCATTGATACAAACGTTGTCGCTTGGTGCACCTACGATAGCCAGAAGAGTGGAATCGCTGTCTGAAGATGTATCCCAGCAAGTTTTCAAAGACTTGTCAAACTGTGAATACTTTTCACTTCAATTTGACGAGTCCACTGATGCCACTGACACAGCCCAGCTAATTGTGTTTGTCCGAATGGTTTTCGCCGATTTTACCACCAAAGAGGAATTTCTCGCCCTTATTCCGTTGAAGCAAAGGACCCGGGGTGAGGATGTGTACAATGCATTCAAGGATTACGTGCGTGAGTACAAGATTCCCATTCATAAAATCGTATCGATGACAACAGACGGGGCCCCAGCGATGCTTGGCGTTCGATCAGGATTTGTTTCACTGTGCAGAAAAGACGAAGATTTTCCGCCGTTTGTAAACTACCACTGCGTGATACATCAGCAGGCACTGGCTGCTAAAGCAATTGACATGTCACATGTGATGACTGTTGTTGTTAAAATAATCAACTCAATTCGTGCAAAAGCGCTACAGCACCGGTTATTCAAGTCTTTATTGGATGAACTGGACTCTGCATATGGAGATTTGATTCTTCACGCAGACGTCAGGTGGCTCAGTCGGGGCAAAGTGCTGCAGCGTTTTCTGGATTTACTGCCAGAGATCTAAATTTTTCTCAAGTCGAGAGACGAGGAGTATGAGCAGCAGTCTGACGATTCTTGGTTATTGGACTTGGGTTTTCTTACGGACAAAGCTGCCTTTCATCCCGAACCATTTGTGTCCAATTGAACAAACTGAAATCAGAATTTGAACGTAGATTTGTTGAGGTACAAGGCATGAGTCAAGTGGCTGCTTTTGTATCAAACCCTTTCCTCAGCATTAACGTTGATGAGCTGTCAGTTAAAATGCAGGATGTGTTTGCATTAACTACAGGTGTTGAAGAAGAGATTTTTGTACTAGTAAATGACCATCTATTGGTGGCAGAGCTAGAAACCAGGACTTTTGGTCACTTGTGAGCAGAGAGAAGTATCCCCTGCTTGTGTCTTGTGCTGCATGAATACTTTGGCTCCACTTACTTATGTGAAATGGCCTTTTCACAAATGAAAATAATCAAATCCAAGTTTAGAACTCGTATGACTGACTCACATCTTAATGACTGCCTCAGACTGGCAATCACTAACTATCAACCAGATTTCAAAAGGCTTGCAGATAGGCTGTGCAGTCACAGCAGTCTCATTAAAGGTGGGCTGACCCTGAGAGTATTGGATCTGTCACCATATATGTGCAAATATATGGTCATGTATGCATTTTTGTCATTTGAACAGAATATCTGTAAATGTTAAAATTCATCGAACTGAGAAACTAAATATTGTGCATTGAAGAGAAGAAGAAATCTTTGTGTTTCGTTTAATAAAAAAAACAAAATCAACACAGAAGTTTATTTGTATTTTTGTCCAATATTTATTTTTCTAATCTTAATATTTAGGCATTGACTATATAACTATCAGTGTGTATTCTTATTTAAACTACTAGTCTTTGTGTGGATGTATGCACTATGCACATGCATTGAGCCTGTCAGAAATGTAAATCGTGACAAGTGTTTTTTTTTTGGAACATATTTTAGTGGTAGATCATGCCTTACAATTGGAAATAAAATGTGCTCTTGGGCTTGAAAAGGTTGGTTACCACTGCTTTAGAGTGATGGGAGATAACTAGACTAAAGGTCACCTGGACATGGGGTCAGCTCAAAAAGTTTGACAAACAACAATTGAGGAACCAAACTCATACTGATTTGTAACTTATGTATTAGTGAGCAGACACACCCTATTACATGGGCACATTTCCTAATAATGATAACTAAGGCAATCTGCTACACTTCCCCTTCTTGCGATTCTATTCCCTTTTCTGTGGAAGTTCCCGACCTCCTACTTCCCAGTAACTGCTGTCAACTACATCGACGTGTCATCTTAGGTCACCAAGTCATTGAGTGAACTGTTTTTCATGGCATGATCACGGGTGGTCCATGTCTGTCTCTTCTTGGCTAATGTGGAGTTTCATGTCTCATGTCATTTTCTGGCTCGAACCTTGCCCTGTACATATTCTTCAGGTATGCCAGCATGAAAATACTACTGTCACAAAGACACGTAGTTACAAAAGGTAAAATACATTGGGGGCCCCTGGTGTGACTATTGTCATGGCAGACCCCTGAACAGTGTTTGTGCCAAGTTTGGTGCTGATCGTATGTATATATGTATGTATGTACTGTATGTATTGTACAGTACGCATGTATGTACAGTATGTATGTATGTATGTAGCATGAACACCTGCAACTGATTAAATTAACATTAAATGTCTAAATATTGAATCGAGCAACTGTCTGAAGTGCACACAAAAATACAGATACAGAAGATACAGAAATACAGAAGAAAATATGGGGGGTGCATATGGATCACTTCTTTGAGTACTAAACAGTTTTCTGTAATGGTGGCCTCTATTTGCATATTTAGGAGTAGGCTTACCACTAATTACATTACAAATACCGTACACACATTGTCTGACCCTCAGAACATAGATATAGACACTTTATTTTTCAGTTTTGCTTGCCTTGTTGAAATTGTTCAACATTGGCAGCCATTTTTTATGCAAATTAGAAGGTTAAAAACAATCAAATTTGTATGGGAACCATATTATTCAGATTCAGCAGCCTTGAATTATGTAAAATAGTCAGCTTCCCAACTTTTACCCCCCCCAAAAAAAAATCTGAAATCCCTCCTGTCTAACTGATCAGTGGCAGTGCCCACCTGGCTGTAATTGCCATGGGGTGGGGGTGGGGCAGTACAAGCACACGTGTGGATCTGCAGGTATGTGTGAGTGAATCTCATCAAAAGAGTGTGAAGCTTGTCTCAAAACTGAATATGCGTGATGGTGTACTCACAAATGCATATTCAACAATTCACACGCATAATTGATGATTTACAGATGATATTTTATGATGCGCCTGCAAGTATAAATTATTTTTACAAATTGCAAATGATATATTTACATCATATATTTGTACAAATCATAGCACATGTATTTAAATGCCAAGTTACAAGTTACAAGTAAGTTTGCAGATAGGAAAATACATTTGTAAAAATGTTCTTAAAAAGCGTGACGTTTGTCTCAAAATGATGTAATAGGGAAAAGGAATGCATGCGTGTGTTGGTCTACTCACAAATGCAGACTCAACAATTGACACGCAGAATTGATGATTGGCAAATGATATTTTATGATAAATGCACACACAAGTATAATACATTTTTGTAAAAATTACAAATTCATATTTACAAAAGTCACAAATAAATAATTTGTGTTTGCAGATTGCAAAACACATTTGTGAATCATGGAAACACATTTGTAAATCATGGAATATTTGTGCATCTTGGTATTGGATTCACAAATACTTTTGAGACAAATCTCTCCCCATAGTCTAATTTGTAGAGGAACATAGTACGTAGGCCTACTACAAATCAGTTCATTCGGGATAATAAATAAATAATAATAATATATATAAGACGTCTGTCTGTCTGTCTGTCGGCGCACACAAGCTGCACAGTCAGACACGCACACACGCACACACACACACACACACACACACACACACACACACACACACACACACACACACACACACACACACACACACACACGCACACGCACACGCACACGCGCACACACACACACACACACACACACACACACACACACACACACACACACACACACACACACACACACACACACACACAGCACAGAAAGTACATTTGGGGATCTGTATAGGAAAGAAGCAGGTACTACACACCAATTCATTCGGGATAATAAATAATAATATATATAAGACGCGTGTCTGTCTGTCTGTCTGTCTGTCTGTCTGTCTGTCGGTCTGATCGCGCATGAATGAACAGGTAACCACTGTATGTACAAAGGAAAAACGGCGGCATCGAATGACACCTCCTTTCGATAGGAAATCTACCTCCCCTTGTGGTCTCCTGATAGATGTTTTTTCAGGCCAGTTTTGAAATGGATGTGAATCCGAGTAGAGTAGAAAGTCAGTCGGATCAGCGGATCTAAAAAGCATATAGATAAATACACAAATCCCCATATATGGAGTATCCTGCTGATGTCATAGACTGTCCAGGACTCCATATTTGGGCATGCAGCACATGGAACTCCATATGTAATGGGCATAAAAGGGACTCAGACAAACAGATGAGTACAACGGTTAAAGGATCTACACCATGAATTTAAAAAAAATATTTGATATTTAATATCATATGGTGTATGTCCCTCAAACCTTTTTCAAAAGGTTTGAGCCTAAATCATCACTCAGATATACTCATCCCAAGTCAATTGTCTCTGGCTTTTACAGCACTTTCAGCTGCAATACCAAAACGTCCTCTTGGGCAGGGGGGGGGGCTACTGAGCAATTCTGTCTGTTAATAAAAAAAATTATTAGAAAAAAAATAAAAAATGAAAAATTCTGCATAAAAAGAAGCATCTAAGAAAAATACAAAATCGAAAAAAAAACACTTTGAACATTTTTGAACAATTCCACCAAGTGTTTGAGGGGCCTGTTTCACCCACTTCCGGGGGGCGGAGCCAAAATCCGAGCCCAAAGTATTTGTTCGTAGACACCCACTTAGGGGGGGTAGAAAAAGTTTCAGAGCGATTCGGGCACTTTTCATTTAACATTGGGAACGCAAGTGACATCACTTGCGTTGCACATTCTGAAATGGCCTGTTCAGACACGCCCATTCTGAAAATCTCTGAAATGAGAATGAATGACTGAATGTTAAAAACAAATATTTTTTGGGGTACAAGAGACACTGGGGAGCCCAAAAAATACTAAAAACCCCCCAAAAAAATGAAATTCATGGTGTAGACCCTTTAATGTTAATACACACCAGGAGTGAAGTGAATAAACGATCTGAAAAAGCGACGCAATTATTTTCCAGCAATTCAAGTTGAATTTATGAATCTGAAGCAGGAGACAGGCCAACATTATTAGTGAAAGTTCATTTTCATTTTGGGAAAAAAAGGGTTTATCTTGGAGATACTATATATAGTTTAATTCAATTAATTAAAAAAAAAGTAATAGATAAATGAATCGCTAAGACAATAATCAATATTTTCAGTCAGAATTGAATCCTTCTTGTGTGTTAGTCTGAGGTGAATGAAGGGTCATTTCAGAGAGTTCATGTGACATGGAAGTCCATTCGACCACAGCTCAACAGATAACATGGTGTAACTTATAGTGTATAGAAGTGAAAGAGGAAGCTGCATTGCGACACGTTGTAAGCTTGCAGAGCGGCTATTTTCAGCAAAGATATTTAATGTAGAGCAAAAACTGAAAATGAACTATTAGAGCCCTAAGGGACTATACGCTCAACAACATATGGGTTTTAAGTGGTTAATAAACACTAATGTCAATTCTAATGCACAATAACAATCACATTAATTCCTGGCAGCTATCAGATCTAGTTCCTAAGTCAAATAGTAGAATCAGCACAACAACAACAAAATGCCAAACGAGGATTTGTTATTTAATGCACTGGCAGAATTAACATTTATTTTGTGTATACATTTTCACTTAGAGAACCAGTCATTTGTAATCTACAGACTAACGAATTGACGATACAATATCTCACCAATATCTGGAGTCACATCATGGCAAGCATCTAACCCAAACCTCTGCCAACGTTTAATAGTGCTTTAAAACTTAATTCTAAATGTGCTAGAATATACATGTTGGGGACCAAATAGAATGATCCCAGACTTGTTTTTCACCAGAGCTACTGTAACAATACCAATAACCTATTGTTCCACAATTAACACAAAATAGTCCATCAATTGTAATCATATTTTTAGGGGTGCAACATGTAATTGAACTAATTACCAAACTAAATAAACAATTTAATCAATTACTGTATACATTGTTTTCATTTTAAAAAATTAAATAATTGACAGTGTTTTTATTTATTTATAAAAAAAAAGAAACATTGCAGATCTACAAGCACAAGAGTTGCAATGCAACATGTTGCGTGCTTGTACTGTAGATCTGCTATTTGTGTGTGACACTGCTGTACAATGATGTAGAAAAGTAGGAATTAAGTGGTTAATCAGGCTAATCAATTTAGTTGAATACAATAAATATACAATATATCTCTGCTGTCAGGCAGAAACCAGCTAACTCCAAAATGTTCATCTGTCAGGAAATGACGAAAACAAAACAAAAAGTGGAGTTAGGAGGTTTTGTTCATCATTGATAAGAACAGCTGAATGGACCTCCAAGCTCACAATATAGGTTGGAGGTCAAAAGGGGGTGGAGCCTGGAGTCAGCAAAACCAGCTGGAGTTAGCTGGTTTTGTCAGAAGCGCTTTTTAATACTTTTCATTGGTTCAATATTTTTTTTACCAACACACAAATGTAAAGCGTGTTCAAAAGCACTGATTTATGGCAAAAAATGCAAAAGCGTCAAAATGAAGTTAGCTGCTTTCTGCCCCAGAGCATGTTGATTTGTTCATATATAAAAATGGTACCGCAATAAATAAACTGTGCTTCTCAACTATTCAAGTAATCAATAGAATTATCATTAAGAAAAAAATATATACTTGCAGGCTTAAATGTTTATATATATGAAATAGATTATTCACAATGTGTGTTTTTGTGTGTTTTTTTTTCAAGTTAATGTCAGCTTTTCCTCAAATTCCCTGACCCATCAGTGAGTTTTCAAACTCACTAGTCAGTTCGCAAACTGACTTGCTAGTGAATTTTAACAAATCCTGAATACTGCTTGAATCTAAACAAGCCCTTCTCCTCCCATCAGTGTCAGATTTGTCCTCAAATTCACTGACCCACCAGTCATTTTGCAAACCCACACTTGTAAGTTTGCAAAATTGCCATTTTCTAAAGTTTCCTAACTATGAAATAGTTCGGCCTATTCATTCAAACCCAGTTCGGTGTGAGGTGTGTCCAGAGCTCTGCGTAGGTTCTGCCAGAACAGTCCAGGGTGCTGTGCAGCCTGGGACCAGCTCAGGTAGGAGTGCCTCTTCACCAGACTCCTCATGCGATAGTAAGGAGACAACTGCTGGGCTGGAATGTCCTCCAGAAACACCAGGATCAATACGTCCTTCTTCTCATCAAACAGACGGTAGCTGCACACAGGACAGGAGAGACACCTTACATACAGTAAGTGAAGTTGCATGCACAATACATAGTTATTCATAGTGACCAAGTGCAAGTAGTATTTCCTGTATGTGTAAATGTACAGTAAAACAAAAAACTAAACAAAACACAATAGTACAAAAGAAAAGAAAGTCAGATATACTGCCCCCACCTGGCCATCTGGATCTCTCTAGAGCACCATTCACTCTGCAGGTAATGACGACTGATCACACAGATGGTCTTTCTGCTGCCATAGATGGCCTCTGTAATGTTCTCTATGATGGCTTTACCTGGAAATAAACCAAGAAACACATCGTATTAAACCCTTAAAGACCAGGTGAAACATTATTTGGTGAACATTATGTTCACATGTTTCACAATGAAACACGGGCTGGGCATGTGTCAGCCAAAGAGCGATGGGGGCGGGGTCAAACCACAACGGAGCTCCTAAACTCCTGTTTTTTAATCCAGCTATGAGGTCTGATTCGAGCATTGGC
Source organism: Gymnoscopelus braueri (assembly GCF_963280865.1). Taxonomy (NCBI): domain Eukaryota; kingdom Metazoa; phylum Chordata; class Actinopteri; order Myctophiformes; family Myctophidae; genus Gymnoscopelus; species Gymnoscopelus braueri. The sequence continues at coordinate 404 of NW_027660571.1, read as the reverse complement.
AATTGGCAGTGCTGAATGACACTGCATTGTCTATTTCTCGTTCTCAGAAAAAAAGGTTGTTTAGCTTCGGAAGAAAAAAAAGCATTTTGCAACGTGTCAGCCATGTTTTTTTTTAGCACAGCCCTTTAGTGTAAAGCATGGAGACAGCACCCAATTATGGCTGCCCAATGAAACTTGGGCAGCCAGTGTAGTGACAGTGTAGCATAATCACTGTTGGAAGCCTGGAAATTTGACTGACAGGAGCATGTCATGATTTAATTGGATAGCATTGGTCAGTACCTGTTGATGTAACACGTATTACGTTGTTGTTTGACAGGATGTAATTAATATTGGACTTTTACAGACATACAGTAGATCTATGCTAGGTCTGTTAGTATTTCCCTTAACAGCAAATCTCCGAAAAA
>NW_027660572.1:82846-108183 GCF_963280865.1 Gymnoscopelus braueri | reverse complement strand
GTGTGTGTGTGTGTATATGTGTGTGTGTGTGTGTGTGTGTGTGTGTGTGTGTGTGTGTGTGTGTGTGTGTGTGTGTGTGTGTGTGTGTGTGTGTGTGTGTGTGTGTGTGTGTGTGTATGTGCGTGTGTTTTTGCAACTGCGTGGGGACTTGCGACTGACAACACACCAACGGTGTGGGGACACCAATCCACGTGGGGACCCAAATGCGGGTCCCCACGTGGTTTATCACTTAAATCGATCGAAAAAGCATAGCTGATATGCCTAGTGTCTTTTTTTTTGTTTGTCCCACACATACTGAAATTATGACATGTGTTTGAAAAGAGTGTAAAAATGTCTCCCTCTAGAGACTACAATCGGTAGTGCAGAAGGTGTGAGTGTCTCTAAAACTCTCTAACATCCAGCCAAACAGCCAGCGTCTGATTGGCTGAATGGAAGGAAGGGCCCGCCCTTCCTTTTACTCACATTGAGAGCAAACAGCTGCGTGCATTGCGTTGGTCTGGTTGAACGAGCAGTTGCGGTGAGAAGATGCGGAGGTCTCGATTTTACGATATAAAGGTATGTTTTCAAACAATTGTGTACATATTTTGTAACATATTTATTGTCTTTGCAGTGTGAGTTCAACTTATATGTGTTCAGGTCCAGCAAAGAGGGACATAACTCGCGAGTTATAAAACAAATGAGGAAATCATTTGTTTGTTTTTTTCTCTAGCCCTGGTCCAGAGCGTTAGTGAGTTAGATGGAACTGAATTTAAAAAGTATCAAAATATATTGTATTGAAAATAGCAGAAAATAGACGATCTACTAGTCTAGCTGTGAGCTTGTAGATCGTCTATTTTCAAATGACTGCAATGTGTACGGTTGCACGTCAGTGTTGCCATGTCAGTTTATTATACTGTAAGTGGCGTTTTTTGGGGCTTGTAGATCGGCTATAATAGCCGATGTATACATAGGTTTAACAGGGGGTCCGCGAAATTCTTTGATTTAAAAATTAAAAGTTTGAAAACTTTTTGTTATTTTCCCAAAAATGTCTATGTCTTTAAACATAACATGACATATTTGAATAGCTTAGCATTGAATGCACAATAACATGGTATGTTTATACATATTTTGTAGAGAAAGAAAGGGTCTTTTGCACACCTACTGGGACAATCTATGTTTATACATATAAAACACAATTTTATACATAAATATATAATATATGTGGTGGCCTACCCCCTACCCTACGAGGTAGGGGGTCCCTGCTCCATCACCCCATCAGTTTGGGGGTCCCTGGTCTGAAAAGGTTGAAGACCCCTGGTTTAAAGTGCTCATGTGGCCTTTCTTTTGGGCATCTTTTCATAGACCTGGTTGCGTGTTTCTCTCACAAAACCTGGCAACACTGGGCATTGTAAATGTAAAACATTCTGCTCCATGACTCTTTACTTCTGCTCCCTTCCCCCATCACCTCAACGAGCTTCAATCAAAGCCAATGCTGTCTTCCCCTCCCACCCTGCACTTTTCACGTTGTTAGCAAACTGCAGCCTCAAAGCACACGTGTCACTAATGATGCTAATTAGGTGTAGACCGATCTGTGCTGTTGAATTCGAGGGACAAGCTTGGCTAGGCAAGGCAAGGCAACTTTATTTATATAGCACTTTTCATACACAGGGCAATTCAAAGTGCTTTACAGCATGAAAAATAATACAAAGTGCAACAATGCACTTAAAAAAGAAATGGAGAATATAATAGATACAATTAAAATAAGATACAATTAAAATAAGATAAAGGAGCAAAATAAATACTCCAACCTTTATACAAAACATGATAATAATAAAAAGTGACATTGTCATTTAAAGACCAGGCAAGACCTAGCTGTTCTTAGCCATCATTGGGTAGGGTAAGCAATGTTAAATAAATATGTTTTTAACTTGGACTTAAAAACAGCTATGGTTGGGGATTGTCTAATGTAAGCTGGAATATTGTTCCAGGTTTGTGGTGCATAGTAGTGAAATGCTGCTTCACCATGTTTTGTTTCAACAAATGGAACAATTAATAGGCCAGCCCCAGATGACCTAAGGGTCCTAAGATGTAGCTGGGCCCAGAGCCACAGAGACATTTATAGACAAGTAACACAATTTTAAAATCAATTCTCTGGGGGACAGGTAAATGTAAAGATTTTAGGACTGGTGTAATATGGTCATATTTTCTGCTTGCAACTTAATTTAAGCTGTACTGGTTAATTTGATTACAGGTAAAATAAACGTTTGGCGAACTGTTTTGTAATGTGTTATTTATAATTCAGTTCATAAGAAATGCTGCTACAAGTGGGAGCTAATTATAATGCTGCATTTGATAGAACAAAACAGGACTTATAGGCCTATTGTTTATCATTTAAAACAGGGGTCTTCAACAGAGGGTCTGGGACCCCTAGGGGGTCCTCAGAGTTACTCCAGGGGGTCCGCCAAATCTGTGTGATAAGATTTTTTTTTTTACCTAACCACTTGAACCCTAGCATCACTTTTCTGAGGAGAACCTAAGCCAAAACTAGCAGATCTACAAGCTCACAACACAGTGTTGTGAGCTTGTAGATCGGCTATTTTTAACCAGAATCGGTCGATCCCTAATAACAATGAAGGCTGTTCCAATGTGGTGAAACAGTCAGTGTGTTATGTGCATTATTGTGTACTCTGCTACACCAGTGGGTCTCAAAAGTGTGGTTCAGTTGCCCTTGTGGTTCCTTGAGGGGGTTCCAAATGGCCCCTTACGGGTGTGTAACTCTCAGTGTACAAATGTGGCGGTATGTCAAAGTACCAAGAAATCTGACTAAGACAAAGATGTTATTCCATATTGAGTCTGACCTCCCTCGTTTTCTCACAGGCTCAACAAAAGAAGTGACGTCCGTCATGGCCCTGGTGAAAGGAGTCATGCCATCCTCCAGCTTCCAGGTAACTGATTATTTAGCATCGCAATAAGTTTAGTTTTTAAAAGTGTTTAAATGTTGGGAAAAAACAGTACTTGAAAAATATGTAGGCCTATATACAGTATGTGAATACCTCGCTATACGAACGGCTTGCTATTATTGCTAGCCTTGCCTTGCACAACGCTGTGTTGTGTGTGTTGTGGAAATGAGCGCATTGTAATATGAGGCCAGTCCCTCCCAAAATGATTGATTATGCAATGGGATATGCAGGGTTTGTATGTGATTCAAGCAGTGCTTTAAAGTCGAACTTGGCAAAAAGAAGGCGATGACTAGTTTTGACTGTTGTGTTCCAGGAGTTTCTTGTTGGTGAGGTAGTGCTGGCGCGATGGACAGACTGTCACGATTACCCTGCAACAATCAAGTCAGTTGAGAAAGGTTTGAATCACTGAAACACATTTTCATCAAGACAGTAACTAGACATGGTATTTGTTATAAATGGACATGTCCATGTTTCTGAAGCCCTCTTCTGTTTTTTGACAGCCGGGAGGTACACGGTGCTGTTCGACGATGGGGTGGTCCACTGTGTAAAGACCATACATTTGAAGCCCATGCCCGTGGCGAACAGCACCCTCACACACAACGAGGTTGCACCCTCCAGCATGCAGGTGACAATATGTAGATTGTGGTTATAGGTCCCTCTCAATATGTTTTCCTTCTTTCATAAGCCTCCTCATGCCTGGTCTGTCTGTACTGCCTCCAGTCTGGTGTGTAGTGATCTAAACTATGGTCTCCCTTGTTTAAGGTGGACGTCCCATCCCAACCGATGAGGGAGGAGGAGGATCAACAGCAGCGAGCGAGAACTTTCCCGGGCGAGAATCGCCTCCCCAAGAAGTCTCGGTAGGTCACGAACACCTCACCTCACTGAACCCCCCCCCCCCCCCGTGTAACAAACCATGCTGGATTCATCACTATGCGCTTGTATTTCTACTGATGTATATACATATGGCACTCAGGTTAATTGGAACATGACTGACAGTATTGTGTGTCATGCTTTGCAGTCGCAAGAAAATGGTGAACAACACTCTGACACTAGCCTCCCCGATGCCAACCGAGTCCATGCCCGTGGCGAACAGCACCCTCACACACAACGAGGTTGCTCCCTCCAGCATGCAGGTGACAATATGTAGATTGTGGTTATAGGTCCCTCTCAATATGTTTTCCTTCTTTCATAAGCCTCCTCATGCCTGGTCTGTCTGTACTGCCTCCAAGTCTGGTGTGTAGTGATCTAAACTATGGTCTCCCTTGTTTAAGGTGGACGTCCCATCCCAACCGATGAGGGAGGAGGAGGATCATCAGCAGCGAGCGAGAACTTTCCCGGGCGAGAATCGCCTCCCCAAGAAGTCTCGGTAGGTCACGAACACCTCACCTCACTGAACCCCCCCCCCCCGTGTAACAAACCATGCTGGATTCATCACTATGCGCTTGTATTTCTACTGATGTATATACATATGGCACTCAGGTTAATTGGAACATGACTGACAGTATTGTGTGTCATGCTTTGCAGTCGCAAGAAAATGGTGAACAACACTCTGACACTAGCCTCCCCGATGCCAACCGAGTCCATGCCCGTGGCGAACAGCACCCTCACACACAACGAGGTTGCTCCCTCCAGCATGCAGGTGACAATATGTAGATTGTGGTTATAGGTCCCTCTCAATATGTTTTCCTTCTTTCATAAGCCTCCTCATGCCTGGTCTGTCTGTACTGCCTCCAGTCTGGTGTGTAGTGATCTAAACTATGGTCTCCCTTGTTTAAGGTGGACGTCCCATCCCAACCGATGAGGGAGGAGGAGGATCATCAGCAGCGAGCGAGAACTTTCCCGGGCGAGAATCGCCTCCCCAAGAAGTCTCGGTAGGTCACGAACACCTCACCTCACTGAACCCCCCCCCCCCCCCGTGTAACAAACCATGCTGGATTCATCACTATGCGCTTGTATTTCTACTGATGTATATACATATGGCACTCAGGTTAATTGGAACATGACTGACAGTATTGTGTGTCATGCTTTGCAGTCGCAAGAAAATGGTGAACAACACTCTGACACTAGCCTCCCCGATGCCAACCGAGTCCATGCCCGTGGCGAACAGCACCCTCACACACAACGAGGTTGCTCCCTCCAGCATGCAGGTGACAATATGTAGATTGTGGTTATAGGTCCCTCTCAATATGTTTTCCTTCTTTCATAAGCCTCCTCATGCCTGGTCTGTCTGTACTGCCTCCAGTCTGGTGTGTAGTGATCTAAACTATGGTCTCCCTTGTTTAAGGTGGACGTCCCATCCCAACCGATGAGGGAGGAGGAGGATCATCAGCAGCGAGCGAGAACTTTCCCGGGCGAGAATCGCCTCCCCAAGAAGTCTCGGTAGGTCACGAACACCTCACCTCACTGAACCCCCCCCCCCCCCGTGTAACAAACCATGCTGGATTCATCACTATGCGCTTGTATTTCTACTGATGTATATACATATGGCACTCAGGTTAATTGGAACATGACTGACAGTATTGTGTGTCATGCTTTGCAGTCGCAAGAAAATGGTGAACAACACTCTGACACTAGCCTCCCCGATGCCAACCGAGTCCATGCCCGTGGCGAACAGCACCCTCACACACAACGAGGTTGCTCCCTCCAGCATGCAGGTGACAATATGTAGATTGTGGTTATAGGTCCCTCTCAATATGTTTTCCTTCTTTCATAAGCCTCCTCATGCCTGGTCTGTCTGTACTGCCTCCAGTCTGGTGTGTAGTGATCTAAACTATGGTCTCCCTTGTTTAAGGTGGACGTCCCATCCCAACCGATGAGGGAGGAGGAGGATCATCAGCAGCGAGCGAGAACTTTCCCGGGCGAGAATCGCCTCCCCAAGAAGTCTCGGTAGGTCACGAACACCTCACCTCACTGAACCCCCCCCCCCGTGTAACAAACCATGCTGGATTCATCACTATGCGCTTGTATTTCTACTGATGTATATACATATGGCACTCAGGTTAATTGGAACATGACTGACAGTATTGTGTGTCATGCTTTGCAGTCGCAAGAAAATGGTGAACAACACTCTGACACTAGCCTCCCCGATGCCAACCGAGTCCATGCCCGTGGCGAACAGCACCCTCACACACAACGACGTTGCACCCTCCAGCATGCAGGTGACAATATGTAGATTGTGGTTATAGGTCCCTCTCAATATGTTTTCCTTCTTTCATAAGCCTCCTCATGCCTGGTCTGTCTGTACTGCCTCCAGTCTGGTGTGTAGTGATCTAAACTATGGTCTCCCTTGTTTAAGGTGGACGTCCCATCCCAACCGATGAGGGAGGAGGAGGATCATCAGCAGCGAGCGAGAACTTTCCCGGGCGAGAATCGCCTCCCCAAGAAGTCTCGGTAGGTCACGAACACCTCACCTCACTGAACCCCCCCCCCCCCCCCCCGTGTAACAAACCATGCTGGATTCATCACTATGCGCTTGTATTTCTACTGATGTATATACATTATGTCAATGGCACTCAGGTTAACCCATTGAGACCTGAAGCCGATTCTACATGTCTCCTAAATCTCATGGATTTATAAAACATTTTTAAGAATCACCTCAGGTCTTAAAGTGTTAAGTTGCTTGATTCATTATATGATAAGAACAACTTATCAGCAACTTAAAAACGGTCTGGGGGCTCACAAAAGCCTGAATAGAGTGATATCCCTTTAATCCCAACTTTTACCATTCAAAACCTGAAACCTCCCTCTAGATGACGTAATCCAGAATTAGCCTTTTCTAGTTATGTGAGTTTCTGCCCCATTTTTTTGGGTGTATCAGACCATGTCATATATTCCTCACTCTCCGGTTGAATTACAAGAATCATAACAAAATATACTTTAGAAAGTTCCTGTGTCAAACATGGCTTATTGCTCCTTTAATGATGATGATGAAGATGACTGACAGTATTGTGTCCTGGCTCTGCAGAAAGGACGAGGTGAAGGAGTGTAAACCCATGTCTGTTGAGGAGTTGGTACAGCTCGGGAACGACATCCTCAAGGTCCCCGCCGAAAAGATGTGCCAAGTGATACAAATCATCCATTCCAATGAATGGAAACTCATCAAGCAGGCCGTACCTGATGAGTTTGAAATCCTGGTTGAGGAGCTCCAGCCCTCCACGCAGTGGAAGCTGAATAGTTATATCTCCTTGCTCCACAAAAAGGGTTCTGGTGAGTACTGTTCTCTGTTCAGTAAACCCTTGTTTAAATGCAGTGTGCACACACACGTTTCTGTAAGTCTTAGTTCTTGTTTTACAAAGGGCTGCGACCACCATGCCCAGTGTGGGGGGCTTTGGGAACACCAAAATGAATACTTGGGCATGAAGCACGTAAATATCAGTTTATTTATTAAGTAGCCTGTGTAATAAAAAAAATTATCCCTTCAGGGTGATTTTTCACCTCCACGTTGGTGAATAATTAGGCTGTTGGGATTTATTGTTCAATAATGAGCACCTACTCGTACTTTATCCCTTGCGTAGCCTAATTGTCTAAGTGGTGGAGTTTCGCCAATCCTCTAAAACGAAATGTTTATTGTTTATATGGTAGAACTGGTATTAACTAAAACAGATAATTCAGAACTTTTTTTGTTGTTCTCTGTCCCGTACAGTTGCAGAGCAACAGCACCACCACCCGTCTCCTACTGCCCTCGTGGTTTCACCTGTCGCTGCTCTGGAATCCTCGCAACAGTACCACCACCCGTCTCCTACTGTCCTCGTGGTTTCACCTGTCGCTGCTCTGGAATCCTCGCAACAGTACCACCACCCGTCTCCTACTGCCCTCGTGGTTTCACCTGTCGCTGCTCTGGAATCCTCGCAACAGTACCACCACCCGTCTCCTACTGTCCTCGTGGTTTCACCTGTCGCTGCTCTGGAATCCTCGCAACAGTACCACCACCCGTCTCCTACTGCCCTCGTGGTTTCACCTGTCGCTGCTCTGGAATCCTCGCAACAGTACCACCACCCGTCTCCTACTGCCCTCGTGGTTTCACCTGTCGCTGCTCTGGAATCCTCGCAGAACAGCTTTAACACGCAGACCCAAGATGGATCAGATGACCATTTGGACTCTTGTGATGACAGTGATATCCGTTCGGACTCGACTGACTTGTCTCTTGATGACAAATCATATTTTCCACCTTGCAATGAAAGTTCAGATGACAGTGATTGGATGGAGGACACAGAGGAGGACACAGAGGAACAAGCCCAACTTCCAAAAGACACAACAAACGTGACAGACACACATATTAGCAAGACACACAATGGCAGTGACTTGAGAAGTGAACCGGCTCCCCTACACTCACCAGTTCAAATTGTCAGCGGCATTCGTACAAGTGCCAAAAGTGCCTCAGTGTCCATTCCTGCTGTCGGCAAGAAAGAAGATGGCTCTCGGAAGTACAACAAGAAGCAGTTCTGTCTGTTTTGTGGGTTGCCTGTCGCAAAAATCGCAAGGCATTTGGAGAGTGTTCACAGCAAGGAGTGCGAGGTAGCAAAGGCACTCAGTTTTACAAAGGGTTCAAAACAAAGGAAAGTGCATTTAGAACAACTCCGAAACCGAGGTAACTTTGCACATAATGCTGAAGTTTTGGAAACGGGCGCAGGGACACTGGTCGCATGCAAGCAGCCAAAGACGGATTCCAGAGTGCAAGATTACATGCACTGTGTCCACTGCCAAGGATTATACACAAAATGTGCACTGTGGAGACACATAAAGAACTGTAAATTTAAACCAGACAGTGACAATCCCAAACCAGGAAAAAACAGAGTTATAGCCCTCTGTGTCTTTGCCGAACCCTTACCCCGGGGGGTGTCCAAGGATGTCTGGGGAGTTTTCAGCAAAATGAACCAGGATGACATTGCAGACGCAGTCAAAAACGACTGGTGCATTATGGAGTATGCAAAGTACCTCTACAACAAGCACGGATCTGAACCTGCAAAGCATGAATACATCCGTCAAAAGTTGAGGGAGATGGGTCGACTTATTCTTTATGGTAGTCAGGTCACACCACTGAAGACTATCAAGGAATATGTCATGCCAAAGAACTTCCAGCTCACAGTCAAGGCAGTGAAACACACTGCACGAACCAAAACAAGAAATGGCTATGCAACATCACTTCCACTGAAACTTGGATTTGCCCTCAAGAGAATGTCTTTCCTCCTGGAGAGTAATGCGCTAATGGAAGGGGACAAGAAGGCAGCAGAAGAAGCAGGCAACTTTCGAAAGATATACGAGGTGAAATGGGGTGAGCTAGTGTCAGGGGATTGTCGTAAGTCACTAACTGAGGCCAAGTGGAATGTCCCTCTGCTCCTGCCTCTGACAGAGGATGTAAAAAAACTACATAATTACCTTGAGGCCAAGCGGCAGCAGTACTCTGAGGACCTGAAGGCTGCTGTGTCAACTGAGACATGGAAGAAGCTGTCCAAGGTCACTCAAACGCTGATCCTACTGTTCAACAGGCGCAGACAAGGGGAGATGTCGAAAATGTCACTTTCTGCGTTCTTGGCAAGAGTAAGTTCATCAAGTCACGAGGATGTCAATTATGCCCTATCAGAGCTGGAGATCAAGCTCTGCAGCCATTTCTCAAGGATAGAGCTGAGAGGAAAGGGCGGCAGGATGGTGCCCATCCTCTTGAGTCCGTCAATGGTGGCATCACTTGTCCAGCTGTGTGACACCAGAGATCAATGTCAAATCCGTGAAAACAACCCCTACCTGTTTGCCATACCAAACGCGATGTCATTCTTTCGAGGGGCTGATCTCCTCAGAGAATTTGCAAATCAGTGTGACCTAAAGCACCCAGAGGCAATGACGTCTACTAAACTAAGGAAACAGTTGGCAACCCTGTCCACAGTGTTGAACCTGAAGAACACAGAGGCTGACCAGCTGGCTGACTTTATGGGCCACAATATGAGAGTCCATGACAAGTTTTACAAGTTACCTGAGAGCACCCTTCAGCTTGCCAGGGTGAGCAAGATCCTGATGGCCATGGAGCAGGGACGGGTTGGGGATTTTCAAGGAAAGAACCTGGACGAGATCCACATTGATCCAAAGGGTATGGAGTATCTGCTTTATTAAGTCCGGCTTAGTCCGCCATACTGAACTATCACAATTACTTTTTAACTCTGTATCACAGCTTTACCTTTATCAAATTACAACATCCTATACACCATTTTAACGGCAAGTGCCTTGTCTACAACATATATAAGTGAAAACTGTATGGTAATTTCATAAACACAGCAGCAGTTTCAAGTTCAGTTTGACTTTATGTTGCAACTATTTCAAGTATTAACAAACATTGACTGCCTGTCCAGCAACTATTACGTTTGGGAGCTTTAAATGAGCATGCCATTGTTAACATTTTATGACTACATGTTTTTAAAGCAGCGCTGTATTTTATACCATCTTTTTAGAAAATGCCTATTTCGAGGAGTTGGTGGAAGGACAAGCGGCGGACATGTGTGAGGAGGTCATGGAAGGTATGTTCTTTGATGTATCCATTTTTACAGCTCCCCAGCAGCTAGGAGCCAACCCTTCATCGATGTTCTCAGCCCATGTATCCTAGTACATCTCCAGGAGCACTTCTTTTTAGAGCCCGACCGATATATCGGTACCCGATATGGCCTTATTTGGTTATATCGGATCATATTAATCGGTGAAATTTCTCACCGATATGAAAAGAAAAGACAGATATGAAAGGAAAAAATAAAGGTTTGCTCAAAAAGCATGTTGTTGGTGCAATGATATATTTTGTCCAGCAGAGTGCGCTGGGCTTGTAGATCTGCTACTTTCAAATGGCAGAAATGTATATAGGGCTGAAGTGGGTGTTTTGTTTATAATATTCTAGATCTTAATCTACAAAGTAACTAGTAACTAAAGTTTTCAAATACTAGTAGTGGAGTAAAAGTATAATATTTTCCTCTGAGATGTAGTGGAGTAGAAGTAAAAGTGTTGAAAATTGGAAATACTCCATTGAAGTAAAAAAAATACCTCAACATTTTACTTAAAATTTTCCTAAGTACAGTACTTGAGTAAATGTAAAAAAAACAAAAACAGAAAAGGCCTATTTTCATTCCAGCTAATTTTATTAGCTGGAATTAAAATAGGCCTTTTCTGTTTTTTTGTTTTTTTTTTCACTATCGGTTGCATATCGGTTGACCTATATAATCCAAACCTCTCTAAAATCGGGTATCGGTCACAAAAATCCATATCGGTCGGGCTCTACTTCTTTTCACAACCGTCGCCATTTGAAATTGACTCCAAAACATATTACAGATAGTGAGACAGCAGACACTACAGATAGAGAGACAGCAGACACACAACCATATCTCCAGCACCTCAACTTAAAGAATAATGTTCAACTTGTCATTCAATAGGCGGTGAATCGGAGCTTGAAGGAGAGACTCATTCAGCTGGACATGGACAGACAGAGCCAACGGGAGGTAAGGATATTGGACAGTACTGGTTTTCCCCTATATTTCCAGCACCTCTACATACAGAATAATGTTCCACTTGTCATTCAATAGGCGGTGATTCGGAGCTTGAAGGAGAGACTCATTCAGCTGGACATGGACAGACAGAGCCAACAAGAGGTAAGGATATTGGACAGTACAGGGTTTGTAAGTAAGAGGCTTTGTCGGTCGGTCTGTGGCATGTCATCTCCCACCAGAGTAACTCCAATTTGCACCAAATTGGGTGGAGATGTGTAACATAGTAGGAGAATTAATGCCTGTAGCTTACTTAGCCTACCTGTGGTACTTTAACGAATAATGTTCTTGTCATTCAACAGTTGCTAAACGGAGTGCGTCGGCGCCAAATAATGGAGAGACCCATTCTGCAGGAGATGGACATACAGAGCCAAAAAGAGGTAAGGATATTGGCTGGCATACAAGAGGCTTTGTCAGTCAGTCGATCTGCCATGTCATTTCCCTCAAGGTTAACTGTGGTTTGCATCAAATTTGGTTGAGATGTGTAGCATGGTAAGAGTCTCTTTGACCCCGATAGATTCATAGGTGGCGCTATAGCAACTGATTGAAAAACTAAATGCACCGTTCTGCAGAAACAACAACTCTGATTCACATCATATTTGGTGGACATTATTTTCCCTTCTCACCACCCTGCATCGGACAGCTGCTGGCTGTGGTTGGTGTAGCCTACACCTGATTCTCAACATGCCTGTACAAGACTATTATTGTTGCCAGACCCAAGGGGTCGGGCTTACATGAGGCTTTGTACCTGTTTTCTCCATACATGGGCATGCCCCCTTTGCCCTTAGGCCCCAGCCATAAAAGTCTGTCCCCCTTTTGTCCATACATGGGCATACACCGTGACGTAGTGCTGGGTCTGGCAGAACCAGGTCTCCTGGTCTTGTTATCCATGATATTCAACTCACACTCTTATTTTATAGCTTTATTATTGTTGTTGGTGATGAACAGGCGGGGACTTGTTATCCCTGTGGGCGACTCCAAAGTTCAACGTTACTTTGTTGCTCTAAATTATACTTACCTGACTGGAAATTGGTTTCTGGGTATAAAAAAAAGAAAGAATTACTCATACTCACCTGGTAACCTGAATCAAAGTGATACTCACCTGTTAACCTGGGGATTAAGATGCATACGTTCTAATTACCTGGAAAAAGAAAAGAGTGTTGATTATCTAATATCCACAGTAGAAGGGGGCTGTGAATTTATTTAATATATTGCAAATACTTACCGCCGTACACCTGAAACACAAGAAATAAATCTAACTAAACATATTTAAAAAAATATGCCTTTATCCATAAGTAGAGGGGCAGTGATGCGCTCCAAAACATTCAGCACTTGTGCAGTATAGAAATGAAACGTGACTAAAATGGCCAATCAAAACATGCCGTATCTATATCCAGTGGTAGAAACAAATGTAGATTTTAGTTAACTCCTCCAAAAGAAGCAGTTCCTAAGACGATGACATTAGACTAAGACTAATCTGTTTTTTGTTTTTTTTGTTTTTTTTAGCTCGGCAAGAATCAAATAGGACGACATGGGGACCGGAAGAAAAGGCAGCTGTGGAGAGGCACCTAAAGCAGTATATACTGACTTGTAGGGTCCCAGACAAAAGAGCCTGTGACAAATGTCTCGAATCTGAGCCAGCCCTTAAAAAGAGACAATGGAAAGCTATAAAATATTATGTTAATAATCGAATTGTAGCTTTAAAGAAGAAGATGTAGAGGGAGTACTACTACAATACTACGTACTGTCTTAACGAGACATTAACATTGGCCAAGTTTTCTCCCTTTCGCTTAATTGTTTTACCCCTCTCTTGGATTGGGTCACTGTTAAGGTTCCAAGTACACTTCATTCAACAGTAATGGTACATAGGTGCCTCATGGGGGCGCCACTTGTCAGACTTTAGAGTGAATAATAAAGTTTGACTGTTTTCCTGACCTTGTCTTGAGTAATAATTCTGAATCTGCCATAAGTCTCCTTAGGACAGCCATTCGGTGGTCTGCCTTTATTCATCAATGAGTGATTCTCAACCTGTTTTTCAATTCAAGGACCCCCAGTTTACTTTGCATTAGGGCCACAGACCCCCATAGCTCTTGAGAGTTCACAAACGGAACCAAACAGACGCACTGGTCCATTTGGTTCCATTTGTACAAACACTCTCAGAGTGTTGCCAGTCCATTTAGTATATTTAGAATTTTTGACTTAGGAGAGGGCGCCAGGTGCAGTCTTTTGGGGGAAAACCAGCTTCAGTCTGCCCTATGAAGAAAGCGCAGCAGAACACAACATGGTGGCCCCCATCATTGAGTGCATTGGACAGGTGGCGCCATATTGTGCGGTTCAGGCTAGTGTCGCACAGCTTGAAAACGCACCGTGGTGCTGATTGGCTTGTCGTTAGACCCACCCCCACCTCCGACTCTGATTTGACAGGTATTTCTTCTACCGTGAAAAGCCAGAGGCTCACATTATGACACCAGACCAAGAGGAGCCCCACTCGGAGAGTGTGCGGGGTCTATGGTCTGGAACCAGGCTAGGTCCGCTGGTCATCAAAAATAATGAATAATTTGGTTTTTGGGTGAACTACCCCTTTAAAACTGGGAAAGCATCTGTGTAATTTTAGATTTAAGCTATATATATATATGTGTGGTGATTCTTCAAAAATAGCAGATATACAAGCTCATAGCGCATCACTTCGTGCCGCACTACGAGCTTGTAGATCTGCTATTTTTGAAAAATCATGAATATCTTTGAATATAATATATATTTTTTTAAAGCAGTTTCTTTTTAACTGACATCTTTGCTTCTGGGAGTCCCGAGGCACAGACTATTTTGAGATGGGGGTCCGCGGCCTTTGGTTTGAGAACCACTGAATTATAGCAACATACGTTTTTCTGAAAATTCAGGATTCAGAAGACATTTTTTTATTCGGCTTCAGGTCTTCGAGTCTAAATCAGTGATTCTCAACCTTTTTCATTTCAAGGACCCCCAGTTCATAATTCCTTAGGCCAGGGACCCCCAATTTGATACCTTTTTTTTTACATCTCTGGGACCTCAAACTACACTGTAAAATACCCAGTCCTCAGACGGAAGAGCACGTATTGGCCTTAGATACTCAGAGTAGCAACAACAGAAACTTGATATCAAGACGTATTGGGTAATTACACATTCTGTCTAAATGTTCATGTTTTTTTAGTTTGTTGTCTAAATGACCCACTGTTCTGTCTGTGATGCACTTTGCACCTCCTGAATATGGAGGTTTCAGGAATGAATACAGACATACAAAAGTGTCACTTTTCACCTACAGTCACTTCTTTTTTTTTTTTACTCTTTTTTTTCAGAAGTTTTATCAGACAGTACATAAAATCAAATAGTACAGAAAAGCAACAGAAAAAATAGCAGTAAAAATAAAACATACAGACAAAACAAGAACAGAACAGTAACAAATAAAAAGATGTCATGGGACATTTGGTACTAGTAATAAGACTGAAACATGTTGACAGTATTTAAGACCAAATACAAAGTACAATATACCATAGGGAGGATACAACCAGCCATCATCAGGGATCTGGCTCACAATCTAAATAGTCCAGCCATTTCCCCCATCTTTTTTCACCCAACTCCTTTTGGAGCCTCAAAGAGTAGGTCATCTGCTCTAAGAGATGCAATTGTCTCACAGTACTGATAAATAGTCCCATAGTAGGGCAGTTTTTCTACAACCAGTTCTTTGTAATAGCTTTTTTGCTTGCTGCAAGTAGGATCTTAAACAAATAGGAGTCATTCTGACTCAGTCCATCCGGGGTTTGTCCAAGATACAAAGATTCAAATGTAGTATTGATACTGAAACCCAGAATTTGAGATAAGTGTTGCTACCTCCTTCCAGAAAGGTTGAATTGCAGGACAAGACCAAAAGACATGTGCATGGTCAACCATAGTATCTCCACATTCCCTCCAGCAGTCCAGCTGGTTTCCAGTTGGTTTAGACTTCTGTTTGGGAGTGATAAAGAAGCGGATTTGGTTTTTCCAGCAAAAGTCTCTCCAGGTCAAGGAGTTAGTAGTCGTTGATTGTGTTTCCCATGAATCCGACCACACTTCATCACTTATGTCAATGTCAAGTTCTTTTTCCCATCGTTGTTTCACATAGAGTCCTTATTCAATGACACAATTCCATTGTATAGTTTACTTATAAGACCTCTATTACTCCCTGAGTTATAAGCATCAACAAATACAGTTATTATAGTTGGTGTGATCCCCGGATTGGACCTTTTTATTTCTTTTTTAATCATTGTACATATGGAGGTGACACCAAGACGAACCCATTGTCTATATCTGCCGTCCAGTAATGCTGGTACGAAGGCAGGATTGTATGCTGGCCAGCTTAATAGCTGGGTGTTCCCCAGAAAGATAGTAATATCTGAAAGAGTGTTATGGTGTCCCCAGAAAGATGGTATTACCTGAGAGTGTTAAGGTGTTCCCCAGAAAGATGGTAATATCTGAAAGAGTGTTATGGTGTCCCCAGAAAGATAGTTATATCTGAAAGTATGTTATGGTGTCCCCAGAAAGATAGTTATATCT
Organism: Gymnoscopelus braueri; assembly: GCF_963280865.1. NCBI lineage: Eukaryota > Metazoa > Chordata > Actinopteri > Myctophiformes > Myctophidae > Gymnoscopelus > Gymnoscopelus braueri. The sequence goes on along the minus strand of NW_027660572.1, from coordinate 92,168 downwards.
GAAAAAATCCCTTAACTGCAGATATCTGAAAAAGTCCTGCTTAGCCAGCCCATATGTCTGACTCATATTTTCAAAACTGTCAATATCATATATCACATATGGAGGTGACACCAAGACGAACCCATTGTCTATATCTGCCGTCCAGTAATGCTGGTACGAAGGCAGGATTGTATGCTGGCCAGCTTAATAGCTCAAATATGGGGACGCATATTCGCAGGCATCACAAAGACATTGATCTGGCCGGTAAAAGGATGACACAGCCAACGATTCCAGGCTCTTATAGAGCCAAACTCCCACATCTTTCGACCCGCGCTCAACAAATAACGAGCGCAGTTGGGATGTTAATAGCATTAGACATGCGACCCCTTTCAGTGGTGGAGAACGCTGGGTTCAATCATTTGATCAGTGTCCTAGAACCACGTTACGAAATGCCATGCAGATCGCATATGAGCACAAAAGTGTTGCCTGCCTTGTATGAGAACTTAAGATAATGAGCAGTCTTACCCACATTTAGCAAAGCTCTCCAAACATTATCTTGCTGTTCAAGCAACAAGTGTTGCAAGTGAGAGAGTGTTCTCAACAGCAGGAGACATTGTGACAGCTCAAAGGAATGCCCTCACTCCAGAAAATGTGAACATGCTCATCTTCTTGAAGAAGAATTTGAAAATAAAAAGTGAATAGTATGGCGTAGCTTATTATTCACATTTCTTGTTTGTTAAAGCTCTTACCTGTTCAAACAATGTGAACATACTTTAAGAAGTTTAAGAACATGTAGCCAAATAACAGTTGTCTTTGGATCCTTTTTTCTTACATGTTCAATTTTGTATTATTTTTTTAGATTTTATTTAGTTATAGAGCTTCACAAGAATGTTGTTGTTGTAAGGGCATAAAACCCTTTTTGTTATTCTCATTCTCATTATTCAAATAAAAGAGACTTATTGAGAAACATGTGTTTTTCTTTACAAATCAAGACAATAGCCTAAATTAATAATCATATAGCCCTCAAAGCTGAAAAAAAGGACGTTTTAAAAATAGATATCGTATCGAAAATCGAATCGAATCGTGACCTTAATATCGAAAGTCGAATTGAATCGTGGAATAGGCGTATCGTGACACCCCTACTTCTAACCATATTTTAAATGAAAATTTACCCATTGGCTCACTGTCTGAAACATTCCTTTCTCTCCCTCAGTGCAACCTAGTAATGACTGTATTGGTTTATCCATTAAGGATAGCTCTATGTTTTTCCATTTAGCAATATAGGACAGGTTACACCAATATACAAGGGGTCTCAGCTGTGCTGACAAATAATAATCCCTTAAGGAAGGGAGGGACATGTCTCCTCTCGCCCGGGGTAGCTGTAAGGTAGAAAATTTCACCCGTGGCCTTTTCCTGTCCCAGATAAAACGTGAAATATGTTTATTCCATTCTCTGAATTGTTTCAAGGGTATTTCTACTGGTAGTGACAAGAAAAGGTATAGCAATCTGGGTAAGATTACCATTTTGACTGCTCTTATTCTACCTCCTAGGTCAAGAGGAAGTACAGTCACCTTTTTGAACCCAAATAGGGCAATTGTTTACTTTTAAATTAGCACTGAATATTTGATTTTGTCTGTGCAAGTGTAGGAACATGTGTATGAGTGTGTGAGGAAACAACAGCATGCGTTGTTGATCATGGGCAGTTCCTTCACCATTTACAGTATAGACGGTCCTATGTGTACAGTTGCAAAAGTGTCACTTTTCACCTACAGTCACCTTTTTGAACCCAAATAGGGCAATTGTGTGACACCTGACCCGAAAGAAAACATGTTGTCACCTTTTTCACCTCGGGGCTGTTTGCATGCCTGTGAATAAATCTCAGTAATACCTGAAAGAGTGTTCCGTGTCTGTTGTTAAATACAATGTGTTAAGGTGTTCCCCAGAAAGATAGTAATATCTGAAAGTGTGTTAAGGTGTTCCCCAGAAAGATAGTAATATCTGAAAGAGTGTTATGGTGTCCCCAGAAAGATGGTAATACCTGAGAGTGTTAAGGTGTTCCCCAGAAAGATGGTAATATCTGAAAGAGTGTTATGGTGTCCCCAGAAAGATAGTTATATCTGAAAGTATGTTATGGTGTCCCCAGAAAGATAGTTATATCTGAAAGTGTGTTATGGTGTCCCCAGAAAGATAGTTATTTCTGAAAGTGTGTTATGGTGTCCCCAGTAAGATAGTGATATCTGAAAGTGTGTCATGGTGTCCCCAGAAAGATAGCAATACCTGAGAGTCCCCTCATGGGTGGACCCAGTCAGGTCTGGGACAAAAAGTATTGAATATTGCTAATTTGAAGTCATATTCTGGTTCCTGATTTTTTTCTGATCATGCCTGATTTTTCTCAGAGGCGTAGGATGTCTAGAAAGGGGTGTCCTCGCATGGGAGGTCCTTGTCATGTGTCCCCAAATGGTAGCATAAACAAGCCTGTGTGTGTGTGTGTGTGTGTGTGTGTGTGTGTGTGTGTGTGTGTGTGTGTGTGCACTACTGATGTGGCTCATTTGCACATTTCAACCTCATTGTATATGTTATCATTAGTTCAATACATCTGTTTATTCTCTGATTACATGTGGTCTCCCTTGTGTGTCTTTACACTTCTCAAAGGACCAGTGCCAGACCCAACTGCATGTGTCATTCTCTCTGAAGATAACTATCATCTGCTCTATGCAAAATATGTGACTAAACAATGACACACTTGTCTTTAGATGTGAGGTGTCAGGTTTCAAACTCTTTTCAAAGTATTCTATCTACTAATTACTGTTCAGTAGATGTGATTGTGAGTGTCATATTTAGCCATAGTACTATACAATATTTTTAAGTCTTCTATCTAGTGTATGACCCAATAACATATTATTCTGACTGCCTAGAGAGATATGTTCCAAACCGGGCCCTCAGGTCTTCAAGTGCTGACCTGCTCGAGGTGCCTACAATGACATATAAAAAATACGGTGAAGCAGCATTCTGCTTTTACGGACCGACAGTGTGGAATAAACTCCCATTACACTTAAGACAGGCAGCCTCTGTCGATAGCTTTAAAGCACAGCTCAAGACCTATTACTTCACTCTTGCTTTTAGCTGATTCTTTGGTTGATTTTTAATTCCTCACTGTATTCCCTATTTTAATGTTGTTTTATGCCTTTGCTTTTGTTTTGTGTGAGTGGAAGAGAGAGTCATGGTAGTTAAAAGACAAGAGTCTGATAACTCCATCCGGAGGATTTAGTGAATTATCCTCTGGGGCACGTCGACACGTGGTGGACCCTCCAGGGCAGATCCTTTTGTCTATGTTTAGTCTATATATCTTGTATAACCCCGATATCATTCTCAGGGGTGTACGGTGTGTGGTTTGGATGTGATAAGTTAGCAGATCCCCTGGGCTAGTCCACACGTGGTAAACATGGTGAAAATATATTACTAAGGTGTAATATTGACAATTGTGTGAAGATATATTACTAAGGTACTAAGGTACACGTGGTAAACATGGTGAAAATATATTACTAAGGTGTAATATTGACAATTGTGTGAAGATATATTACTAAGGTACACAAGGTACACATGTAATATTGGCAATTGTGTGAAGTGTGGATATTTCTTTAGCTGTGTTGTAGAGGACAGTGGCCACTACATTTAAGTTATATCCATTTGTGTTGTAGTTGTGTAGTGGCGAGGGCCACTGCATTTTACTGCATTTTACTGCTTTTATTTTATTTTATTTTATTTTTGTTTGCTTTATTGTTAAATTGGTTCTAACTGTAATTGTATTCTTGCTCTGTAAAGCACTTTGAGCTGCATTTCATGTCATGAAAGGTGCTATACAAATAAAGTTTATTATTATTATTATTATTATTATTAAGATAACATCTCACACCCATTCATCATTCATCAAAACACTGACGGTGCGATTAGACATGCACTGAGTGGCACGCTTAATGCTTGCCACTTGTTAGCATGTCACACTTGAGATAGAAGTGGACTACTGTATGAACACAGTATTGATAACAATGTTTTAAACTAACTAGTTGTATGAGTGAAATTAATCAAGATTGAGGAACAACATGGCATGATAGCCTCTCTTGACTAAAATGATCGTTTAGACAAGCTGTTAAAGACTCACACCAAGTCTCTCTTTCTCCTCCCAGGCTGTCAACACTCCTGCCAGGGGTGCTGTCAGCAGTCGCCCCGGGCAGGAGGGCTGACAATGAGGAGCAGTGTATGACTGTGTAAGCTCACTATGACTGACAGTCCTTTAGAGAGGAGGAGGCCTATGTCTATGTGTGCTGATCACTTTGGCCCACTGACATTGTCATGGAAATACCTGGTACTTTCCTGTTTTTTTCTACGTCTAGGAGATATAAAGACATAAAACATCAACGTGAACAACATGAAAGAGTTTGTCAAGACTAGGGCAGTTTACTGTCGATGTCTGGTGAGAAACGCGCACATGCACGCACGCATGCACGCACGCACGCACGCACGCACGCACGCACGCACGCACGCACGCACGCACGCACGCCTTAAGCAGTCTGTCTGTTAACACTGAACACTTCTATATAATCTCTCGTTGGGAATTGGGAAACAAAACATTTTCCACTGCAATTCTGAAAATGCCATTAAAAGGGTCTGGCGTGTTACCTTTCCACACGTATGTGTACGAGAATGTAAAGAAGTGTTTTAGATAATTGTAAGTACCAATCCCTGTTCATTGATGTGTTTGATTCTGCGTGAGACCAAGGACCACAATTAATAATCAATAAGGTTTTATTTGTCTCTCACTCACACAGGTAGAAGCAGCAAAATGTTGGAAGGAGGGTAGTATAATATACACAAGAAACTGGGGTTTTAAAGAAAAACAAAGGTTAAAAAAACGTACAGTCAAGACCCACTCTTTAAGCCCCCTTTAAAAGGAACTTTAGCAGCAAATAACGTTGAGAGGCAGCAGTAAGGAATGTGCAATAAGGAGTGAGTCTTTTGTGTTTATCCTTGACTAACTTTCTTCTTCCTGAGTTTTCTTTTAAGGAAACGTCAAATAAATCTAATCAAATCAACTTTTCTAAAATAGAGGTAGAGTGTTTAAACTTTAGGCTAAAGCTGTTGAAGGTTGAAGGTTGATCGATCATAAACCCACATCTCACACTTGTGAGATAATCCTGATTTCATGCTGGTTTTGAAGTGGGTGTCACATGAACCCATGAATGAAGCTTATCATGGTTAACTGGCCGAGATACTCACTACGGGTGACTTATTGTGGTTTACTGAATGAGATAAGATGTGAGGTTTATGGTCTAAATGCTCTCTATCAGATAAAACTACTCACTTCTACAAAGCTGTGGTGTTCCTGTGTTAACTGGAAGCTAACAGTTGTTCCTATTGTACATGGTACACATTAATAAACAAATTTGAGTGCAATAATCTATGAATAATGTAGAATTCATAGCACCTCATCATGTATTTTCTTATTGACTATAGTCTTGCCTCTATAAAAACGGTTTAAAATGTTGTTTTCTTGCTGTGAGACAGAACGTTCCTTAACCCTCGTAGGGTCCTCGGGTCCTTTTGACCCGGTTTAACATTTTCAACATGAATTAAAAGTATGTAAACATTTTTTGTTCTCTATGAAACTTCTTCTATTTGCCTTATTTACTGTACTAAACATGTGATATGAAAATGAAAATTTTCATTTTCATGAAAATGAAAATTTTCACACAGGGCCTTCGGGTCAAAGTGACCCGAAGGCCCTGGGTGTGACTAAAACACGAAGACCCTACGAGGGTTAATGTAAAAAAAAGCAAAACAAACTTTTAACTTAGAAACTAAATAAAAATAGAATTTAGCGTAGGACAGTAGCACATTTAGAAACCAAGATAAGCAAAACAATATATGTAAACCCAGCCAAACTAAAATGTACACTTTTACTTTGATTTAAACATAAATACAGTAAATAAGGTATAATGTAAGAAGCTGGAAAAAAAGTCAAAACTTTTAAAAACAACGTGAAATTCAACCACACATATCATCCAATGACACACTTACAGTACAAAGAGGTGTTTCTATGGTCATGTGGTCATGTGACATAACCACTTAAACCCTGAGCCTATATGGTTGACCGGAGTCCCTCAGGGCTCTATACTAGTGACATCGCTCTCGTTAAAAATCAAGCTCACAATGTCTGCGAAGGTTTTCTCCAGAATACGGATGCTGGGGTTTAAGTGGCCATTTCCCCAGATCATTAGGCGAGTGTCACTTAAGGGACATGGGTGACATTATATTTGGTCCATAAACGGGAGAAGTACAAATAACGGGTGGTACTTCAGTTGTATAGATCAGTGGTTCTCAAACATTTTCATGTCAATATTAGGGGTGGGACGATATGGGTATCTCACAATACGATATCTGTGGCGATATTAGGCCCTCGATAACAATAATATCACGATATTCGATATATTGCGATATCAGGATATATTGCATGAAATTTCACCAACGATATATCACGATAGTCATTGTATTCAATTCATGAACACATAAAATAGCTCCAAACAGTTCAAAATCATCATCACACAAATACGGAGTCGGAAAACAAAACGTATTAAAAAAAAAACTGCGATTTATATCGATATTTTTCGGCAGTATATCGATTTTTTATCGCGGGAGGAAGTATCGCGATATATAGCGATATCGATATATCGTCCCACCCCTAGTCAATATGTATTTGGCCACGGAACCCCTTATCTGAAATTATTTTGAGCCCATACAAGATTTGTGATGTTAAAATGTTTCAAAAATATTCAATTTCTTTCTCATGTTAGGGTTAGGGTCGTGACCTTATGCATCGTGCGATGCATTGTGAGCTTGAAGATCGGCTATTTTCAAATAGCCAATGAATATAGGTTTTGAAGTGGTCAAAGTGATTTGGATGTTATATTCACAGATTCTGCTAGGGACCCCCTGGAACCCCCTCAAGGACCACTGGGGGTCTCCGGACCCTACTTTGAGAACCACTGGTATGAAGGAGGTAACCGGAAGGCTCACCCCAAAACACGGCGACCGCACGCTGGGGCGGTTCTTGTATTCTTGTATTTGTTTTTCTGAGGATAAGGTTAGAAATACGTTTAGGGTTAGGCATAGTTTAGCCTCGATCTCCAGGCTTTTATTGTTTAGTTTTGCTAAAAAATAAAAGCCTGGCCCAGCCCGTCGGTGTACTCGGTATGAGGAAGTGTTTCACTTCCCAACCAACCAGAGTGCAGTGGGCGTCACTCGTAATGTTGCGTTAACGGGGCGGGGGTTGACGGACAGATCGGTGAACCAATGGGATCAGGCGCAGTCTCTCGCCGGCTCTATACACCCGCCCCTCTATACACGAAATCAGGAGCGTTGGGGCAGTCTAGGCATAGTTTTACTGGGGTTACGTTTAAGAATAGGGTTAGGTTTTGGCACCGTTTTACTGAGGTTAAGTTTAGGAATAGGGTTACGGTTCACTGAGGTTACGTTTAGGTATACCAGGTAGGGACCGTTTCAAGGTTTCCGGATTTTTGCCTGGGGCGACTGTGTTTTGGGGCGAGCGTTTTGGTATTCATAGAGGAGGCCTTAAATCAAAATGGTCCTACTCGATGTGAGATAGTTTAAAAACACTGAATTAAAAACAACTTATTGTAATGAAATGCTTGTCTTCACAGCGCTGTAGGAGCCCTGGTCTTCAGTGGCATCATGGGTTTCACTGACAGTGAAACTCTGCTGGCCTTTCCGTTTGGACAGCCAGAGACGGTAGACAAGACACGAGAGGACGATGGCTCCAACAGGAACAGCAAACATCAGTAGAACCTTCCATGATTCTGGACACCAGGCACCGAGGCAGGTCAGAGGTGGACCTGTGCAAATAGAAGAGAGTACATTAAGCCATTAAAACCAGGAAAGCATCTGTGTCATTTTAGATTAAAACAAAAAAAAAGTTTTGCCAAACAACGTTTCGCCCATGCAGGGCTTCATCAAGGAGAACTTGATGAAGCCCTGCATGGGCGAAACGTTGTTTGGTTAAAATAATAAATACAAAAAAGATGGGAGAGCAGCCGTGTGCGGACATTCCCTTTTTTCTTCACTTAATTCTTTTTGGGTCCAGCACCGTGTTTACAGATACTGTGGGGATGTGCATATCCTACCCCTTTGTTCATTTTAGATTTCAGCCATATTTTATACCTTGGCTATTCAAAAATAGCAGATACAAGCTCAGGGATGAGCTTGTAGATGTGCTATTTTTGAGAAATCGTGAAAAACAAATCTAATCTTTGAATCAAACATTTTAACTGAAATCTTCTGGGGGTCCCTTGAAAAAACTATTTTGAGATGATGGGGGTCCGCGGCCAAATACATATCATTTTGGGGGCCTTTGACATGAAAAGGTTTGAGCACCACTGATAGCAACATACGTTTTTCAGAAAACTGTTAGGATTTAGAAGACATGTTTTAGAATCAGCCTCAGGTATTAGCCTCAGGCATTAAGTAGCTCACTTTGTGAGCTACTTAATACATAGGGTACAGTGGGAATAAGTCCGCACACTTGCATTTGTACATATGATATTTGTGTGTGAGACTGTAGTCAGTGTTAGTGGACGTGACTCACACCTCTAGTAAAACAGGAAGGAAGTTTGAGGTCATAATATGGTTGATGGAATGCACCCAAAATCTAAGAGTCATGTCACTCACCTTTGGTGGGTCTTGCTGAACAGTTAGCTATAAAAACAAGACATTGATAAAGGGTTATTGTTGAGGGACATTGATAAAGTTATTGTTGAGTGACAACAAAAAACAAACAATGACAATATTTGATATTTGAATAACTGGTTCTGAGAGTTACTAGAAAGTGCAAAATCAATCATGTGAAACCACAATGCATCAAACTGAAAGAGGGAAATTAAAGCTTTATTTATGAATGAACGTCACTGGAAGTATATCACCTCCTCTCACCTTTGCACTCTGTCTTATATGAGATCTGGAACTAGAAGAGAGAGATATTTTCATAATTAGTATACAAGTACATACAGTATCGTGTGTGTGTGTGTGTGTGTGTGTGTGTGTGTGTGTGTGTGTGTGTGTGTGTGTGTGTGTGTGTGTGTGTGTGTGTGTGTGTGTGTGTGTGTGTGTGTGTGTGTGTGCGTGCACACGCACGCATTCCTCAAATCATGTATTATCTTTTAACTTTTGTCTGATCACCATTACTTTGCCATGTTTTGACAATACAGTGTATATTTTGTCATGCCAATGAGACACTGCAGTAGGAAATGGATGCAGACAGATTTGACAGCTGATA
>NW_027660572.1:65346-77846 GCF_963280865.1 Gymnoscopelus braueri | reverse complement strand
CTTTTTGGCCCGTACATCTACATAAACGTTCAGATTTCAAATATAAAGTGCTTACCCCATGGCCATGGATGTTACAATTATGTACGGGCCTCTCAGAAGTACCCATATCTTCTGTATTGTTCAATAAAAAGCATTTTAATTCGATCGGTGGCCATTTTTCCGTAATTTCTCCATATGCGTTCAACTGCGCGACCCTGTCGGTTGGGAGGTGTACTGCACTCTGATACCTTATAACTCTATGAGAAAATGGCCACTGATCGGATTAAAATGCTTTTTATTGAACAATACAGAATATATGGGTACTTCTGAGAGACCCATGCATAATTTTAACATCAGTGGCCATAGGGTAAGCACTTTATATTTGAAATTTGAACGTTTATGTAGATGTATGGGCTAAAAGGGGGGAAAGTGCAAACACCAGGTTAAAGTTTATCCATGACGGTCAACAGACAGACGACCGTCGTGGGATGGCTACCCAGTACCCGCGGGGTTCCAAGATTCAACAAAATAATGTCCAATAAATATACAGCCTACTTTTTTCCCCCGAATCAATTGCAGGCATCCGTGGGCTACTCGATTAGAGATCACTGACTTAAAAAAAAACACCCTCTAAAATCGCGTTAGCCTATTACTTTACATGATTTCCTTCATAAATATCAATAAATCAAAGGGATAAAAGAGTCACTTACTGAGGATGAATATGGTGATTAAATCCGCCAGTCGTATTGCCATTGAAGTGTATCCTACAAGTTGTTTGCATAAAGAACTACACAGCAGCAGGTGTGTTTTGTTGTGTCTATGCGTGCCGTGCACTGTGCCTGTAATGTGTGTGTGAACTGTATGTGTGTAGCTACTGGAGCTCTACTGCCAGGAGTGAGTGTGTGTGTGTGTGTGTGTGAGGGTGTGAGGTCGTTCCACTGCGATCGGATTTGTATTTCTCCTACTGTATATTGTATGGACTGTACCATTCAGAAACAACATAGGGATTTGGTAACTTATAATAAGGTGTCCTCTTGTGCCCTCTGCTGGTTGAAAACAGGTAACCCATTCAATTAAAGGGGTTCTCAAACGTTTTCATACCAGGACCCAGTGGTGTAAAAGTAAAAGCATCAATACTGCAATGTAGAAGTACTCTGTTACAAGCAAAAGTCCGTCATTCAAAATTTACTTGAGTAAAAGTACAAAAGTATTGGTATCAAAATGTATTTAAAGTACCAAAAGTAAAAGTACTAAAATGTTCGAAAAAAGCAGATCTACATTACAAGGTCACAACGCGTTGCATGAGCTTGTAGATCGGCTATTTCCAAATAGCCTAGGTATAAAATAAGGCTAAAGGGGTTAATGTATGTTTTATTTTACATCTGCAAAGTAACTAGAAATTAAAGTTTTCAAATAATTGTAGTGGAGTAAAAGTACAATATTTGCATCTGAGGTGTAGTGGAGTGGAAGTAAAAGTATAGATAATTGGAAATATACTCCAGTAAAGTAAAAGTACCTCAAAATTGTACTTAAGTACAGTACTTGAGTAAATGTACTTAATTACTTTATACCACTACCAGGACCCCATTCTTGGGGATTTTTTTGGCAACCCCAACTTGTTTTATTTCGCAATTTCAAAGTTATAGCATATTTAAGTTTAGCATAATAGAAAATGCATTTACAATGATTCCTGCTGATTTTGTCTCCTAGTTGAAAAGCTATGGCTTGATATGGCTTTTACCACTTACCAGAAACGTAATAATAACAAAGAAGAGACATAAAATGCTTTTCAAAACAAATAGACTTAATGGGAAAGATACATTTTTCTTTTTTTCAGTTGTCGTTGTTCGACCGCACACCAGTGTTAATTTTGGCGACTAAGACTAAGACTAAAAGACTAAAAGACTAAAAGACTAAAAGACTAAAAGACTAAAAGACTAAAAGACTAAGGTTTTTGATATTTAGTTGACTAGATTAGACTAAGACTAAACAATTTCAGAAGACTAAAATAGCACTAAAACTAAATGGTGTGTTATTCAAAAGACTAAGACTATATTAAAATGTGCTGTCAAAATGAACACTGGCGCACGCCGCACCACTTGGGGTCCCGACCCCTGACCTCTGGGTTAAGCGATAGTACTGCACACTGTGTTGAGGTTGTAGTTCTGTAATGTAGGGTCTGGTCTGTACACTATGTTACAGAACCGTTGGCATGGCCTATCAAGGCTTGTGCTGTGTGTGTGTGTGCGTGTGTGTGTGTGTGTGTGTGTGTGTGTGTGTGTGTGTGTGTGTGTGTGTGTGTGTGTGTGTGTGTGTGTGTGTGTGTGTGTGTGTGTGTGTGTGTGTGTGTGTGTGTGTGTGTGTGTGTGTGTGTGTGTGTGTCCACTGTAGAATGCTTATCCATGGCTGTGTCTGGGTGATGTCATTGCACGTTTAAAGTCTCATTCCATTTTTATTTGTTTTGTCTTCTATGTTTGTGATTGTGTCAAAGAAAAACAAGTCCCATTCCTTTGCAAACTTCCTAAATGTTTAACAGTCAAACTGGAACCCACAGTGTGTAATCACTGTGAATGCTCGCCCCAAAACACACTCGCCCCCATTTATTTTCACGGAACGCTCGCCCCCAGTGGCAGAACACTCCCCAGTGGCAGGACCCCTCGGCCCGCTTGGTGAGAACAGACTACAGCCCCTGAATTTGTGGGTCCAACCGTCGCCGGATATGACCCGGGGCGAGTTGAGGCAAGCGTTCTTGTATTCCTTTGTACCTCAGTACATTGCTACTAGTGTTGATTATGTCTTGTTTATTATTGTACATTATTGTATGTCTTTAAATGTCTTAATAAAATGAATACACAGGACCACAATGGAAACAAGCCCCTATAGGGCTTTTTGTGTTATCCTTTAACAATCATTGTAAACCGTACCTCTGTACAAATTGCAAAATGTTAATAACATATTCAATCAATCAAAATAGTGGTTTCTGCTGAGAAGTGTGGAAGCAACTCTATTTCCCATAAATCTGCCTGCTGGTGACATATAAAGATAGTCAGCTTGATTTCTGTTCAATGTCTTCTTGTGCCCTCTGCTGGTTGAAACATGCACAAACAGCTACCCATTCGGTTAAAGGGCAAGACCACTTTGGTAGAGGTTTGGGTTGTGTAGTTACCTTGCCATGATGTAACTCCAAAGGTGTGCAAGAAATAAAAAATAATTGCTCTATTGATTAGAAATTGATAATTCAAAATATGCTCCTCATTGACTTACATTGTACGGTAAAACTGCTCTCAAAGTCACTCTTTTAGCACATAAACGAACGCAAACAAAGTTGATTCAGACAATAATAGAACATCACCAAACCCAGTACTGTTTTTTTTTTAAATAAAAATGTCAACTTCCTGTTGATTTTGCCATTTTTAATAAGTAGAAAACCTGGACTGGATCCGCGGATCCAGATCTTCAAATAGTAAAATCAACAGGAAGTTGACATTTTTATTAAAAAAACAAACAGTACTGGGTTTGGTGATGCTCTATATTGTCTGAATCAGCTCTGTTTGGGTTCATTTATGTGCTAAAAGAGTGACTTTGAGAGCTGTTTTACCGTACAATGTAAGTCAATGAGGAGCATATTTTGAATTTCTAATCAATGGAGCAATTATTTTTTATTTCTTGCCCACCTTTGGAGTTACATCATGGCAAGGTAACTACACAACCCAAACCTCTACCAAAGTGGTCTTACCCTTTAAGGGTTCTCAAACTTTTTCATACCAGGATCCCATTTTTGGTGGCAAATTTTTAGCAACCCCACCTTGTTTTAATGAGCAATTTTAATGTTGAAATGAAGCCTATCCAAAAAAATAAGCATTCATGGACTTGAAAGTGTTTCTGTACACAGTTGTACTTGTAAAAAGTATTATGGCTTTTATCTATTGCCAGAAACGTAATAATAATTTAAAAAAAAAAGAGACAGAAAATGCATTCAAATGTTATTGTTTTTTAAATCAAATACTTATTTGGGAAAGATACATTTTTCAGTTGTCGACCCCACCAGTCACCTTCCCGTGACCCCAAGTGGGTGGTGTGAGCTTGTAGATCTGCTATTTTCAAAAGATTTTTACACTTTCAGTTTTATACAGTTGAAAACTTGTGAAATATGGGAAATTCTGCATAATGAGTACTTTCTACTTTTGGTACTGTAAGTACATTTTGATACCAATACTGTATTTTCAGATACAGAGTATAGATCTACATTGCAGTATTGATACTTTCACAAAATGTGAGTACTTTTTCCACCACTGATAGTAGCACAGCTGCGCCCAGGTGGGTCTGGGGGGTCAGTGATATTGTTGGTGTCACAGCATTCCACCTGGTGGGACGGTGATATTGATGATGTCACAGTCACGGTCTGAGTCAGGGCAGAATGTAGGACCCAAGTGCACCCAAGAGAGACAGAGGCTGAACCGGTCGGTTTAAAGGGTTTATTAACTCAAAAGGTGAGAATACAGACTAGAAGGAACTGAAACCAAGACATACTACAGTACATGCAACATTAGACAATGAACAAGCAAGGATACAGTGCAAACACAGGGTTTAAATAGACAAGGAAATAATAAAACACAGGAGAACTCAACAGACAATCAACACTGGGATAGGCTGGGGGACTAAGAGGACACAGGAGGAGAACATGACTAATCATACGGGAGGTGAGACACGACAAGGTAACAGTAACTAAGCAGAACAGGAAACAATACTACAAAATAAAGGAACACAAAAGCAGGGCAAAGGCAACAGCAGAGTAACAGAACACAATAGGAACGATACAACAGAATAGTCCTAATAAGTCCATGACCTTATAAGGGCAGAAAAGGTCCAAGGGCTGAGAAATACACTCAAAGTACAAGGCCCGAGGAGCGGACCGTGACAGTCACAGCATGGTGGCTGGGTGATATTGTTGGTGTGTCACAGCGTTCCACCCTGTCACTTCACGTCCACCTTCAGTTTTTGCTTCTCCATCACCGCTTCCAGTTCTGTGGCTTTGTGCACATCCTGGAAAAGACAAGGAGAGGATAATGGAGCTGAACGTGATCCACATGGTTGGATTTACCATGGTACTGTGAATTTCTTACTTAAAGGTAGGGTAAGTGATTTAGCCTACTTTGGTTAAAATAAGTGTTAAATATAGCTCTATAATCTGATAGTACTCATTGCTATAGAGTGTTTGTTCAGTAAAATGAGTCTCCCGTGTCTCTCCAGCTCTTTATTAAACAGAAAATGCATTTTCAGAACTCTCTCCTGATTGGCTTAAATGTTGTCAATACCTGAAAATGTACTATATTCTGTTTACTAAAGAGCTGGAGAGACCTCTGTGACCGAACAAACGCTCTGTAGCAATGATTACTATCAGAATATACTACTTTAACCTTTTTAACAAAACAAAAAAAAGAAAATACCAAAAATATCACTTACCCTACCTTTAATACTCAAGTGCATTAAGTAAGAGCAAAATGACCAATGTGGTCATGAATATGGTCAATGCCATAGAGTTGCCTTGTCACTAATGCAGTGACAAGGATTGTCCTTCACTGGCTTCCCACCTGTTGAACTAGGGTCAAAGTGGTGGTGGCATTTTCGCCCTCAAATTGATATGTATTTGGCCACGGACCTCCATCTGAACAGATTTTGTGCCAGGGACCCAATGAGAGAAGATTTGTCAAGACTTTTCAAAATGTTTTTAAAATAGCAGATCCACAAGCTCACAACGCCTCACAATGCGACCTGATGAGAGCGTGTAGATTGCTGGGGACCCCTGGAACCCCCCAATGACTCCTGGGGGTCCCCAGACCTCACTTTAAGAACCAACGCTTTACACCACCCAGGCACACACAATTTTCAGTTCACGCTGATTTGTACTAATATCCTGTGCTCTTCATTGCAAACCAAATCCAACATTCAGCGAAATAATGATGACCCTACATTGCACTGCAGTTTACAAACACACCCCAAGTACAATATGTGTAATGTATGTATCACAGAGCAAGACCATATTGAGAATATCAGCTACTGCAGGAATATCAGGAACCACCGACCCATAGCATTTTATCTGCACCATAGGATGATATCTATGGTGTGTGTGTGTGTGTGTGTGTGTGTGTGTGTGTGTGTGTGTGTGTGTGTGTGTGTGTGTGTGTGTGTGTGTGTGTGTGTGTGTGTGTGTGTGTGTGTGTGTGTGTGTGTGTGTGTGTGTGTGTGTGTGTGTGTGTGTGAGTGAGAGAGGGGGGACTCTGCGCACCACCGGGCTGTGTCTTTCATCATTATTGAGAGCAGGTTCCAGGATATTATGGGGAACAAAGCCTTTCTGGCCAAAACGATTCCGACATTCCCACCGGTGCTTTGATGACTCCATTACCTGTCAAAAGAGTAAACGGGAAAAAATTGTTATTTCACTGAATATGTTTTATTAAAGTACACTATATCTAAAAAAGGAAAACAGTATTGATAACTAATGCTATGAGTGAGATCTATACCTCCAGGGTTTCTCCTGGCAGCACTGAAAGTTCACTGCTGTTCCTGGCCACATGGCCTTTTCTGCAAAAGTAGTATTGATGGACGGCATTCTGTGGCTGCCACCCATCCAGGAACACGAGTGTGTATGGAGGAACAGACTCACTGAGCTGGGAGCTGGCAAACGGAGCAGAAGTGATGCATTTAGAAATCACCAACCTTTACCCTCCGCTCAAATGATACTCTCAGGTACTCTGGATTATTAACCAGAATAGACAGGAAAAGATTATAATTATTCTAGATTTATTTATTTTTTAAATAAATAACTAAATATATTAGTCTGATTACCCACTTAACCCTTTAGGCCCTATTATACGTGTTGTACATTGGCGGTGTAAAAGAAAATAGCAAAAACAACCTATCCTATCTTTTAGATCTTGTAGATATGCTAACCCTTACAATTAAAAAAAGTACAATTGTTGCATTAATCGTAATCAAGGCAAAAGTTAGAAATAATCATGAAATTGATTGAAGTCATAAAGCCCAGCCCTACTCTCAGTCTTTGATCGATATATACTTTTCCGTACGACCTTATAGCTTAATCAATCACGCACGCACGCACACACACACACACACACACACACACACACCAATGTTCAGTCCAGTTGGGCCCTAGGGACGTCCAGAGTTCCTTTTCTTCTTCGGTCAAATGCTCCTGAAGCAGGGATACGGCACCCTGGGTCAGAGCCGGGCTAACCACTGTTGCCCCCCCACTCTGGTCCACGTGTCGTTTTCACCAGCTGTGAATGGGATGGTAGAGCTTTATAGAGTCTTGAGGCAAGGCAAGGCAATTGTATTTGTATAGCACATTTCAACAACAAGGCAATTCAATGTGCTTTACACAGAACATCAAGCAAAGGAAACACAATTATACATTTATAATTATTAGCAGGCATAAAACAAAAGAAGAAGTAAAAATGAATAGATACAGTTACAGTGAAGAAGAGAACATGACACTGAACACGACAGAGTCGCATGACAGTGTCTGTCGTACAACAAAGTATAAATTAGGCAGAAGTGACCGGCAGACACACAGACAGACAGAGAGAGACAGACACGGACGAGCAGACTACTAGACAAAAGGAGATCACCGAGACTCACCAGTCCGAGGCGGACAAAGACATGATGTAGCAACTCTGGTGAGTTAGGCTCTGAAATGGAAGACTTGAGAAGGTCCTAAAAAAACAAAACAAAACAAAACAAAAACTAAACAAAAAGACAATCCACAAAATAATTATTTTCATCTTTCATGATTGTTTGATCCTAATTTACTTGAATGACATAAGCAAATTGTATTTCCTGTACAGCTGCCTTCATACAAAATGTAAAAATAAAAGTGAGGAGAAATTGACAGTAGGAGAAAAATAAATGTCATCTCTGAGGAGTGACTCATCTCTGCTCACCAGAAGGTTGAGGGAGTATTTCATTTTCTGAAAGATGTTCACAAAGTCCTCCTCCGATGGAGGGCTTGGCTTCAGCGTCAACAAATCAACTGCATAAAAGGAAAAATGAACCACTATTGTTATAATCAATGCAGCTTTGATTTTGATGATTTATTTTAAAACAATGCAATGCAAGTGAGCCGAATTAAGTAGTAGTTGTCTCGGACATATTCCAAAAATCACTCACACACACACACACACACACACACACACACACACACACACACACACACACACACACACACACACTAAATATTTATTTATGTCCACATAAACAGAAGTACAAGAATGCCTTGTACAAAGGATATAAACACTGCCAGTGCAGTCAGATAATAGGAAAACAACCAGTTACAAAGTGCATAAGGCAGAACTACATACAATAATGTTGGCATACAACAATCATGGGTAAAGGGAACAACGCCTCCTCCAAATTGAGCGGCTTCCTATATTAGTTGATATTGAGCAGTACCTTGCTAATTGTTTGGCCCTCCTTTTGGAGAGGCCGGCCATTTGAAGGCCCCTCACAACCAACTTGTGCACGTGTCCTAGGCTACCAAAGATAAAAAACAAAAGTTTACACCCGTAGCCTAGCTGAGAGATGGTCTGCTCTAGCTGATGATATTTTAGCACTTTGGTTAGGAAGGCTTCCTCTAAGCTGTAATCAAAAGTACAGCCGACCTCGAGAATGGACACCTCCCTATGGTTTTCATTAACAACTAGAAAAAGTGCTCCTCGGAGCACAGGTCTCCGCCAGGTCAGATCACATGACTATAGAGATACTGTGTACCAATTTGCATGAGGTTTGGACAAAATCTGTAGGAGTGATGTCCAAAAATGTGTTTTGCACAAATCGGCCTCCTGGTAGCGCTATAACAGGCCAATCTGAAAGGTTTGGGGCAGAGGTTCGGCTTTGGCATCCAGGGAGTGTGCGTGCACAGTTTCGCAGCGGCCGGGCTAACGGTGCCGGAGATTAGCTGTTCACAGACAGACACACGGACACACGGACGGACACACGGACGGACGGACGGACGGACGGACGGACGGACAGGGGGTAAAACATACTCTCTTGCCATGCCTTTCGGCCTGGCGGAGACAATAATCCATAGTGGCAGCCCTAGCTCTGGTGTAAGGTAGTTTCCGATGTTGCACTTCAACTAGATAGTAGTGGCAGTGCTGCTCCATCCTTACCCATCACAGCAGTGAGGCTGGCAGAGCTGACGTACTCATGCTCGTCATTGTCCTGGGTGCACACGATGGCGTACTCCCCCTCGTCGGACCAATCGCAGTCCTCGATGATGAGCTCTGCCCTCTTGCCCTCGTGCACGAAGATGTAGCGAGGGTTCCCCGTGATGTCGCGTCCGTCCTTCTTCCAGCGGACGTGCACGTCCTCGTGGCTCATCTCACACTCCAGGCGGGCCTTGCTCTTCTCCTGCACGCTCTTCAGGTAGCTGGCGAACTTGATGGGAATCCCTGGAGAGAGGAGGAGTGAATCAGGCCTGCAATGTTCCATTATTTATCTTATAGCGATTATTCAATCGATCAGTTTTATAATCGAGAAGCCCTTTAATTTTTTAATATAATTTGTTCTATTCTTTTTCTATGTTAACAGGTCTAATTGATTGCTATAGTATACAGACAGACAGACAGACAGACAGACAGACACGCACATTTGTACTTGCTGCTTTGAAGCAACTTAACTAATAACAATTGCTCACAGAGCAAAAACTCTCCACCAATAAATAGACAGCAAAAGATGCACAGAAAGTGTTAAAGAGTAGAGAGCGCGTCTAATGATATATATCCTAATTAGCACGTCCCCAATTAACTGTGAATGTGTTATAGTGTAACCCCAGAGGAGAGCCTGGTGTCCTTGTCCGGATAATACGGTACACATGTTCCAGCTTGTACCGGGGGCTGAGCATCTTGTTAGACATATAGCTTTAATAATAAATGTGCTTTCCAGCTTGTACCGTGGGCTGATGAGCAGTGGTGGAAAGTAACTAAGTACATTTACTCAAGTACTGTATCTAAGTACAATTTTGATGTATTTTTTCCATTACTAGAGTATTTCCAGTTTTCAGTACTTTAACTTATACTCCACAACTTCTCAGAGACAAATATTGTACTGTTACTCCACTACAATTATTAGAAAACTTTAGGTACTAGTTACTTTTTTGATTATTATTACAAAACACACATTACCCGCTTCAGCCCTATATACATTTCGGCCATTTGAAAATAGCTGATCTACAAGTCGCCAATACTTTTGTACTTTTGCACTTGTAACAGAGTATTTCTACATTACAATATTGATATTTTTACTTCAGTACCTCAGCCGATGAGCATCTTGTTAGACAGAGCTCAGCTGTAATAAATGTGCCTGTTGTGAGGAAGGATTTGGTGGGATTACTTTCAACTCTGCACTAGAAGAGAGGTTTTAATTACAGTATGCCGCCCATACAACCTTCATGTGCAGTGGTGGAACTAAGTACATTTACTCAATCACTGTGCTTAAATGTAATTTTGAGGTATATTTATTAACTTTCCATTTTTTGATACTTTGAACTTTTACTCTGCTACATCTCAGAGGCAAATACTGTAAGTTTTTCTCCACTTATTGAATAGCTTTAGCAACAAGTTACTTTGCAGATTTAGATTATTATTATAAAACGAAAAATGTTAATACCTGCTTTGGTACTGTAAGTATATTTTGATGCCTAGTAATATGTACTATTACTCGGGTAAAAAAATAAAATAACGGTAGGAATTTTTCTTGTAATTTTTATATGGTGGTATTGCTACCTTTACGTAAAAGACCTGCATACTTCTTCCACCACTGTTCATGTGGGAGATGAAGGCGAGTTGATGTTGTTTAGCACAGTTATGAAAGAAATCAGTCACTATACTCTCAGGGGAGAAACGCAGCGACTGCTCGTCTCCACTTAAAGTCTGTGGGGAACGCTCGTTTCTGCGGCGATGTTACTTCCACTCGACCGGAAGAATGCAACACCCTTCTGGGACAAAAACAAAACACGCAACATAAACACACACAAAGGGGTCTTCATGGTACAGCAAGAGAAACCAAACGCTCGGGCGTACTTTCTATGAAGAGCGGCACAGTGGCCGTGAGGTCTCCGATGTTGATGCTGTAGTCTCCCGTGTCGCTGGATTTGACGTCCTTGATCTTCAAGGTGTAGGTCAGGCCGTCCTCTGACAGGGACACCTCGAACTTCTCGTCTCTCTTCACCTCCTTTCCCTTTACCTGTTCCAGCACAAGCAAACAGAACCAGGGAACGGACTTACATAAGGGCCTTTATTGATTTAAACTCATCTTAAAAACTCGTATTTTTTAAGCTATCAAGATGCACAGCTTGCGTGGTGGTAACCCAGACTGTCTACCTCTCTCTCTCTCAGAGTTCTGTTTGAATAAATCTTGGTATTTGAGACGTGCACCACCAACCTTCCATATGAGCGGCGCGTCTGTCTTCTTGGAGAGACGGACCTCAATCCCGGCTGTCTGGCGCTCCGTCACTCTCATGGGCTTAAAGTCGGACAGGAACTTCAGAGGCTCGTCTGAGCGAGCCAAGAAAGTGTGTGAGAGAGAGAGAGAGAGAGAGAGAGAGAGAGAGGGTGGGGGGGGGGTTAGACAATGATGGAATAGCAGAGAGAAAGAGGTTGCTGATGATATTGAAAGGGTGCGAAAAATGGCAGGTGGCATTTCTTCCTCGGCCTAGTGGGAATGTGTTTGTGAAATTTTACGGAAATCACAAGCTGCGTTTATGATTTGAGGCATTTTGTTCAAAACGGACCAATCCTGCAAATTTTGGAAGGCAACCTTAGCCAATGAGGATGGAATATGGGGAATGGGACAGATCCGTGTTGATCACATGACTATAGAGCGTCGCAGTTCCCGCCCACTTCCTGTTTTTTTTGGTGCCGGAAGAAAAAACTCAATGCATTTTTCCATTGACATTTCCAAAAATATTTATATCTATTAATTTAAGCCTCGAATCAAGCCATCATGACATGACATGAATCATGACCATAAACGTTTGATTCTGTGATTTTTTTTTGTTGAAAACGGCAAAACAAAGGGTATTTATTAAATATAGTATATCATATAATTAAATATAAAATTAAAAAAAATCACAGAAAAAAAAGTTTTATGGTCATGATTCATGTCATCTCGTGATGGCTTGATTCGAGGCTTAAATTAATAGATATAAATATTTTTGGAAATGTCAATGGAAAAATGCATTGAGTTTTTTCTTCCGGCACCAAAAAAAACAGGAAGTGGGCGGGAACTGCGACGCTCTATAGAGATACTGTGTACCGATTTGCATGACGTTTGGATAAAATCTGTAGGAGTAATGTAAAAAAAATGGGTTTTGAACAAATCGGCCTCCAGGTGGCGCTATAACAGACCCATGTGAAAAATTTGAGGCAGAGGTTCTGAATTGGCATCCAGGGAGTGTGTGTGCACAGTTTCGGAGCGACCGGGCCAACGGTGCCGGAGATTTG